>NC_071982.1:10118744-10135476 GCF_026283585.1 Hylaeus volcanicus
TTGTCATTAACCTCGAATTACCTTCAATTATACAGGTCATTGTATTCGTTTCGAAATGCTTTATCAGAACGTGTGTATGAATCTATATTATTCTTTTTAAAAAAAACAGAGTCTATCTTCATGTCTCCTCTACGCTTCCATCGATAAAAAAGTTATTAGCACCACGTTATGTGTCTCTCGAAATGAAACAACTCTTGTTCGACATTTTCTTTTCTACTGCTAAAACTAAGCGACTTACTCAGGTGGCCTGTTTTAAATGCCTCATCCTGTACATAACATCAACTTTAACATTCCTTATTGTTAAAAATGAATTCTACCTCTATATTTCTATTTTCGTAAATAATAATAGATTCGATATTCTTTCCATCGTAAGTGACATCAACTTTAACATTCAAATTTCTGGAATAATTTCAACTTTATCATTTCTTATTTCAGATATTACTTCAATCTCCATATTACCAATTTCAGAAGTAAAAACAACTTCGATACTCTGACAGTCAAAAATGCCAGTCAAAACATTTAATATTATTAAATATTGTTAAATACACATCTAATGTAGAATTTAACAACAAAAGTTGTGTAGTAATAATTTGGGGTCTATATTAATTAATCATTGAAAGTAATAAGTGTCCACATATTTATGAGCGAGGGTGTATAAGTTCCACCAGTAAACAAAGGATTAACAAGAAGATATTCTAAAGTATTTGAGTCAATTTTCAACTGCACACCCTTTGCTAAGTTTCCAGGTGCATCAGTGCTCTAATAATTTAACGATTCACTTCTAGTTCATCTATTTTGCGTACCAGTCAAATTGCAACCGACAATATTTCAATTACCTTCCATCCTCATTTCATGGACTTCATTTTAATTAGTTTCATAATTCTTATTCAATGCCAATCCCAAAAATACCATTTTATAGTAAAAGACCAGTCGAAAAGTAAACGGTGTACTCAAGATGCGGAAACGAGGGTGACAACATACCCACGAAAAGAAAGGCTGTCCACCGAATATACGTTGGGAAAGTTGTCAAGGTAGATGCTAGGAGATGGGGCAACAATCAAAATGTGGAGACACGTCGATTCTCGGGTGGTCCAACAGAAGTTCGACCACATCATTAGAGGAGACTGACCGTCTCTGTACTGTGGTTTCCTTTGAGGGGAGTCGAAACGAGCGTACTCGATACCCAGCCGAGCGGAAATGCATAAACGACCAACAGACGGGCCTTTTCCTCGTTCCACGCGCCAAAAAGGAAGAAGACTGCTCCGTTCTGGCTGTATCAGTTCTCTGACAACGGGCTCAACGTTTCCGTATCAAACGAGGGTTCCGAACGTCTCTTGGATAAACTGACACTGCGAGTGGACAACGTCAATGGAAAAGAATCTCCGTTTTCCTCTTTCGAACGAATGCTTTTGACCTTCTGCAAATTGCCTTATTCTATTATCTGACACGCAGCTGACAGGCATAATCCAGTTTTGACTAATTTATTTTTTTCTTATGTATTTTGGCCTGCTAAACTCGAAAATCGCAATGAAAAATTTTTCTACGGATAGGTTTCTTTTATATGAATTTTTGAATTCTTTTTTATTTTTTCTGAGATTCATTTACATTTTAGCCCATATCTTGAGTTAGAAGCGCCCGATCGGGTCACGCAAGATGCCATATTAAAGGTAATCGAATTTCCAACAATTACTTCTTACATTGTTTTCCAATCGGTTCAATAGTTTAAGTGTTATGGACCAACATATATGAGAAACTTTGATTTTTTCGGCTAAAATAGAACACAAAAATTTCTTTCATCGCCATGGAAAAATAGAAATTGTCAAGTTATGTCCAATTTATTATTGTCTACGTATAGATCGCACTTTTTCGAAGAAAACAAGCTTTTGTTGAATAAAATCTATGGATAAATACCGGAGTTATGAACAATTTAGTAAAGATACAAAAATTCCAATTTTACTTTGTTTTTGTATTTTTCTCCTATTTATATATAGGAAACATTTATGAAACTGTTAAATTACGTCCAGTTTCTTATTGTTTATACATAGATCGCACTTTTACGAAGAAAATAAGCTTTTGTTGAATAAAATCTATGGATAAATACCGGAGTTATGAACAATTTAGTAAAGATACGAAAATTCCAATTTTACTCCGTTTTTGTATTTTTCTCTAATTAGTTAATTTGTAATTAATTAATGCAAAAATTATTTCTAATTATCTATATAATATTGAACTTCAATAATAAAAATAAATGAAATGACTTAAATACACGATTTCTATATAAGTAGGACTGAAATACAAAAAGTAAAAAGGAGTAAAATTGGAACTTTTGTACCTTTTCTCAATTGTTCATAACTCTGGTATTTATCCATAGATTTTATTCAACAAAAGCTTGTTTTCTTCGTAAAAGTGCGATCTATGCATAAACAATAAGGAACTGCACATAATTTGACAGTTTCTCTTCTTGCATGGCGATGGAAGAAATATTTAGCCCAAAAAATCGAAGTTTCTCATAACTCTTAAACTACTCAACCGATTGGAAAACAATGTGAAATGCAATTATTGGAAATGCGATTACCTTTAATACGACATCTTACGCGACCTAATCAGACGCTTCTAACTCGGGATATGACGTACAGTGTGAAGGTATCTTAGAAAAAAATCGAAAAAAAATTCAAAAATTCAATTGAAAAAACCTATCTATAGAAAAATTTTTATTGCGATTTTCGAGTTTAGCAGGCCAAAATACAAAAGAAAAAAATTGTAGCATTGAATGTACATTTTGGCTGTAAACTAGTGAATTTTTGATCGAGTATTAGAAATTAGTTCTGTGTCTTACTAAACTAAACTTATGTTATTTTTTATTTGCTATTAGATGTAGAAATTAATCTTGTGCCTTTCCAAAGTAAACTTGGCATTTCTTTGTAAAGAAAACTATTATTTACGAATAATGAAAACATACAACTTTTAGTTTTTCGTCAGTTACGTATTTAAAAAAAAAAGAGCACATATACATACACAGTATGTTTCAGCCTTTAGCACCAATTACTTCTCAAAGTAAAGAGCCGAGAGTGAAGTCTGGGTGCATAATAAGTCCAGAGATTTTGTAAGGATTTTAAACTATATTTTGAATAAACTTTATGATTGTAAACATCTGCTGATTAAAATTAATCATATATTTTATTGGTCCGTCCCAGTGTCCTAACCCCTTAATTCTCATTAAGATTTATTTGACGCATATTTACCATCAATAAAGGTGTATATTAAAGAAAACTCAGAAAACAATTCGATAATTAAACAATGTATATTTTTACGGGGTGGTAAAATTCTTTGGTTGCACCCTCTTCAAATACAACACTATTACAAGGAAGAAAACACGGGAAATCCTGGTTACGTATTACCTAATATCTTCTCGATTCTTCAAAGTACTTGATACGTTCTACTACATATTACTCGTGGAATTATACGTGGTCGATCTCAGAATCCGAGAATGAGAACAATGGAGGTGAGGAACTGCTAATAATCTTGTCGTCGTTATTGAACCAACAATGGGAAGACTCCAGTTTGCATGCAGGCCTACATTTCTATTAACAAATTTCTACGTTTTAATATCATTTTACAAAATTCCAGAAATATGACTGGTTTATTACGAGTTAAAATTGATTAACCTCCTCTCATTGTTATTTAAAGCTCAACCTCTTAAACTACATATATACATTACTCGGCAAAAGTCTTAGTTATTAAAAGTTATTTACAATCACAATATCATTTAGAAATAAAGAATATACGATATTAAACTGAGACAGTAAATTTGTATATCAAAATCCATTTAAAGATAAATATTGCTTCGGCTTGTGTTTCCATTTGGATGAAACTTGGTATACAGGGGTTTTTGGGAGCGTTGATTGTAAGTCTGAATTAGAAATTTGGAAATTAAAAATGGCAGATACAATATGGGAGGCACAAAATGGGAATAGTGATTCGATTTGGATGAAACTTGGCATAGAGAGGTTTTCGGGAGTGTAGATTGTAAGTCTAAACTCGTAATTTTGAAATTCAAAATGGCGGATCCAATATGGCGGCACAAAATATGAATAGTGATTCAATTTGGATGAAACTTGGTGTATAGAGGTTTTTGGGAGCGTTGAATCTAAGTCTGAACTCGAAATTTGGAAATTCAAAATGGCGGATCCAATATGGCAGCACAAAATGGGAATAGTGATTCGATTTGGATGAAACTTGGCATAGAGAGGTTTTCGGGAGTGTAGATTGTAAGTCTAAACTCGAAATTTTGAAATTCAAAATGGCGGATCCAATATGGCGGCACAAAATATGAATAGTGATTCAATTTGGATGAAACTTGGTGTATAGAGGTTTTTGAGAGCGTTGAATCTAAGTCTGCACTCTCGAAATTGGGACAATCAAAATGGTGGATCCAATATGGCGGCACAAAATGCGAATAATAATTCGATTTGGATAAAACTTAATGGGTATACAGAGTAATCCACTTTTTGGATGGGTTAATTTAAAATCTATACTCAAAATTTAGAAGTTGATAAGAGCGTCAAATTTCATTTGGTTCACTGGGTTCACTTCGTCAAATTTGGTCTAACAAGCGATACAAACTTTCACTTAAAAAAAATCCATTTAAAACTGTCCCTGTATCTGCCTATTTTTCTGTACATACTTGGCGAACCCTCTTCCGGTTCCTCCTGTTCTGTCTGTGCCTCGCAGGATGTTCCAGCCGACACAATTTAATTTTCGCTCTTCTTTCAGCGAGGATAAGATTCTCGGTGAACTTCTTCACAGCTAGGTCGACCCTTCGATTCAGCGACTCGTCAGAGTAACTGCTGTCTGAGTTGAAGTCGTAGGTCGGTAGTAAGTCCCATTCCCTTTCGCGACGTTTCTGATCTCCACTATTAGGCCAGTCCGCTTTTAACAGATTTTCAAACATAGCAAAATTAATAATCATAGGTTTGAAACTATCTATACGTTTAAGCTTAAGTTACGAATGAAATAAAAATAGAAATCATAATTTCCATACAAACATTATACAGGGTGAGTCTTATGACGTGACGACCTCAAATAACTCGTAAGGTATTTGTTGTACGACAAAATGTTTCAAACAAAAGTTGCATGGTATCTAGGGGAACGTACAGTGATGTAATCTATTTTTTATTATCTTACTTTTTTATTGAGATAGTTGGGTCACCGTCAGTTTTTTAAATGGAATGTCTAATCTTTTTTTTCAAATTCGGATAAATTATCAAATTTTGTGTAAAAAAGTATTACACGAAGTGGGACTTCAAATGAATAATTACTGAAATTTAATAAATTTAATGTAATTAATGTTTTTGTTACACAATTTATCGAATGTACTTGAAACCTTTATTATATTGATCTAGGCAAGTTATTAACAACGGGAATATTATTCTCCTTGTAACTATTATCTGTATCGCACAATTAATTGAAGGAAGCTTAAATTTTGGTTACATTGACTTATTATGTTAGTATTTTCGTTGTCATAAATGTTTTCGTTATACAGTCCATCAAATGTATTTGAAATTTTTATTATTTTCATTATTAGATAAATGGATTTCCTTTTCACTATTTTGAGAATAATATATTGTATCTAATACTTTATATGCATATCAATAATATTCAAACACATTTTGTTCGGTTTGGTTTCACTGCGTTTCTTCGTAAATCTGTCCTCCCATTCGCTATATAAAAAAAAAGTACATAATTAATGAGATAGTACATCCTTGTTAGTAAATATCATATGCATATCGTTGTTAATCGCGTTACTGTTAATTATTACTGTCGTTGGCTAAAATCGTTGTCGGTCAAAATCGTTGCCGGACAAATTCATTGTCGATCAAATTCATTGTCGGTTAAATTCGTTGTCGGTCAAAATCGTTGTCGACTAAAGTCGTTTTCGGTTAAAGGCGTTGTCGGCCAAATCTGGAGTCGGTAATATGTTGTCAGTGAAAACCGTGTAGGGGCAATTTGTGTCGGTGATTTTCATGGGACCCCTTTATCCACGTTGGTACGTCATGTCTCTATAATGTTTGTATGAAAATGATGATTTCTATTTTTAGTTTTATTTTCCTTACCCGACTCCCCTGGATTACTCGTCTTGCTCTGCGTTTGTAGACGCTCCACCGACGTGTGAGGGTCGCGTGCGTAATCGGCGAGTATTCCCGAATCCAACGATTCCGTGACCAACTTTGGCGAATTTGGCAAGTTTCGAGCCGAATTCCGTTGGTAGCAACGCATCGTGTACGAATTCGTCAAGGTTTCGTCGAGGAATTCTTGGCTGTCTTGAAAGACGTCGTCCTCGAACGAGACGTCGCTGGACGAGCATTGTCGCGTCGTTAATGTTTCGTCCTCGCAGAATTGCACCTTGACGCAGTTGTCCTGGGTGGAATGGAATCTCGATAGAGACAGGCTAGCGACACTGCAGTATTCTATTGAAGAAGTTGGCGTGTATTCTTGCTCCCTGGACGAGGTTTGATGGGCGCTTTGGGATCTATTCGATGGGCTGCGTACACCTATGATCAGGGAAAGAGACGTAGATATTTGTTAGTTTTTAGTTAAACAAATTGAAATGATTGTTTGGTGTGTTGGAAGGTTACGAATATATTATGGGCGTTTTATGATAACCAGACTGTGGATCTTTATGCAAAATAAAATCTTCGCGAACGTGCCTACAAAAATTGAACCTAAATAGGAATTTATTTTATTCTGCAAATATTACAACATGAACTTTACTTTCAATCTTTTTTATATTCTTGCATATTATTTGTATTTTTTAAATTCTTCCACATTCAAATTTCCTATAAATGCATAAAAATCTGCAGTCTAGTGATAACATGTATGTAGGTATACTTTAATAACGTAAAAATGAAAGCGTTTCATATTTCATTAATGGCGTCAACTCTAACGTTATTCATTAATGAAAGTATTTCAACTTTAACATTCCTAATATCAATAAAATAATTTTTTGGAAACAAAATTTAACCGACTTCAAAAAAGGTACAGTGAAAAGTATGAAATAATTTCTAGGTAATTTATATGAATACGCACTAGATATAATTGCTTAAAAGTATGGGAAAATGCAGTGAAAAGTGTGAAATAATTTCTATTTAAACTGCATTGTTATTCACCATCGTTTGATGAATTTGGTTAAATTATTAAATACATCATATTAAATACATCATCTTTTTCGGAGGCGGCGCAGATGTAAACAATTTTTTATTCCGGTTTGGGTTAGCTTTTGGTAGAGGCGGCAATATTGAATGCTGTCAATGTATACATATTTATTGTCTATGTGGAATTAATAGTTACTGTATATAGTTTGTACACAGAAATATAGTTTGAGTAGATTTGGGGCTTTTTTGGAGGGGAGGGGCGGCAATATTGATTACTGCTAATGTATAAACTCTCCCCATGGAAATACTGTATGAATAGGTTTGGGATAGTATTTGGTGGGGGCGGCGATATTGAATAATAGTAATGAATATGATGTCTAAAGTGGATGTAATGATAGCAATAATTAATGACCATATTTTTTGTTTCGTTAGAAAGTTAAACCAAGTTTGGTAAGTTTGAATATACTTAATTTTAAATTTTGCGCCGCCTCCGAAAAAGGTGCATTGCATTTAATATGATGTATTTAATAATTTAACCAAATTCATCAAACGATGGTGAATAACAATGCAGTTTAAGTTGAAATAATTTCACACTTTTCACTGCATTTTCCCATACTTTTAAGCAATTATATCTAGAGCTAGTGCGTATTCATATAAATTAACTAGAAATTATTTCATACTTTTCACTGTACCTTTTTTGAAGTCGGTTAAATTTTTTTTCCAAAAAATTATTTTATTTCACTCTTTTTAGTGGTAATCTATAACCAATAGGTTTCATGCAATAACAACAGTTATGAGCAATATACAGGATGACCCAAAAACGTTGGAGGTCCTTGAAAAGACTTGTTCCGCGGAGGAGGGGGGGTTGAAACAATTTTTCCTTGGCGAAAATGTTGCTCGAGGCTTCGTTAAGGAGATATTCCAGAAACAGAAACTCCCGACCAATCAGAGCGCGAGTATGTCGGAGTATACTCTACCGGCATATTCGTGCTCTGATTGGTCGGAGGTTTCTGTCAATATCTCCTTAACGAAGCCTCGAACAACATTTTCGTTAAGAAAAACTTGTTTCAAATCACCCCCCCGAAACACCCCATTCAAGGACATCCAACATTTTTTGGATACCCTGTATAATTGCAAATGGGATTATCAGGAATACATGTCCAACTACATGTGAAAGAATTGATTGCGTTTGGTAAATTCCTTGTCGAGCTGCACCAGAGCATAGCAATTTCGCACCAACAATGGTCTTATAAACAATAAAAGTGTCCATAAATTTTTGCAAATGGGAACATCACGAATTCATCTATCATGAAATGCAGAAGGTTCCATCGCGCTCGGTAATTTCCTCACCGAGTTACATCATATAATAGGAATTTTGCGATAACAATAGTTATAAACAATACAGAAATTCATAAATTTTTGCATCTGTGATCATTGCGAAAACCTCTCCGGCAGGAAAATGTAAGGGGTTTCATCGATTTCATCGGTTTAAGGCCAAACATACGTGAAATAGTACGCTTTTTGCGATAAAAAGTGATATAAAGTGGTAAAAAATAAGACAAGGACAAATGTTTTGTTATGGGACCAAAAGGCAAATGCTCTTCCAGATGCAAGAAGTTTCAATCTGATTGGTCCATCCGTCTCGGAGTAAGAAGCAAGACAAAATTTTTCTGTTTTTAAAAGAAAACGGGTAAAAAATGACAAATCAAAAAATGTTTCTTTTACGCGACCAACTGGAAGAAATATTCGAGAAGATCCAAGAGGTTTCACTCCGATTCATCAAGCCATCTCGCCGTAATCGGTGAACAGACATAAAAAAAAAAACATGTCGAATTGAATAACCTCCTCCTTTTCGAAGTCGGTTAAAAATAAATTCTGCATTGTCAAAAATGTTTTCAATTTTATCAATTCGTATTTCGGAAACGATTTCAATTTGTATATTTCTATTTTCATGAATAGCAAAATCTTTGATATTCTGGCCTTCATGAATGATATCAACTTTAACATTCTTGACTTCAGAAGTAACTTCACCTTTATCATTCCTTGTTATTAGAAATGAATTCAACCTCTGTATTTCTATTTTTGTGAATAATAACGATATTCTAACTGCCATAAATGACATCATATTATCATCAATTTATCATTCTTAAAATCAGAAGTATCTTCAGCTTTATCATTCCTTATTTTTAGAAATGAATTCAACATTTGTATTTCTATTTTTGTAGATAATAACGAATTTGATATTCTTTCCTTCATAAATAGCATCAACTTCAACAGTATTAACTTTAGAAATAACTTCACCTTTTTCATTCCTTATTTCATAAATGACATCAACTTTAACGTTCCAAATTCTGAAATTATTTCAACTTTATCACTTCTTATTTCAGATGTTACTTTAATCTCCATATTTCCAATTTAACAAGTAAAAACAACTTTGCCATTCTGGCCTTCACGAATGATATCAACTTTAACATTCTTGACTTCAGAAATAACTTCACCTTTATCATTCCTTATTATTAGAAATGAATTCAACCTCTACATTTCTATTTTTTTAGTTAATTTCAAATATGATATTCTTTCCTTCATAAATAGCATCAACTTCAACATTATTAACTTCAGTAATAACTTCACCTTTATCATTCCTTATTATTAGAAACTAATTCAACCTCTATATTTCTATTTTGTATATAACAACAAATTTGATATCTTTCCTTCATAAATTACTATTAACTTCAGATAAATTCACCTCTTTCATTCTTTAACGTCTTTCCTTCCCGTATAATTTCAAATTCGTATGAAAAGAAAACTTGTACTATATCTATGAGAGACCACGCGCAGCAGATATAACGCTATCCAATAATAATATTGAAAAATCGACACCTTCAACCTACCTAAATGTATGTAGCCCCTCACATTTGAATTTGTTGCACAAACGACAGAAGTACAAGTAAAATCATTCATTTCTTCTCCCAGTTCATCGCACTCCGGGCTCTTCAACATCGTGTTACAAACATATTTTTCTAGTTTGCCATGCTCCAACGGCGTCGCTATCTTGGACACGGAATTCGTTCTTTCAAAGTCCTCGCAAATGGTACTATGACTCGTTTTCGCATCCCAAAATGGCTGCTCCACCTGCTGCTCTTTCTTCCCATCTTCAACGTCAGTTCTATGATCATTCTCCAAATCAAATTCGTTCACCGAAAAATAATCATCGTAATCTTCCTCCAATCTTTTCTTCACGTTTCCCAGTATCATCATTTCAGAGATTTTCTCCTCCATTTTGTAACTATGCGACCCCCACACCGAGGTCGAGCGATTTATGCTTGAATTCTCCACGAAGAAAATTTCTTCCGAATTGTTTAACTTATTCGGTGGATTTTCTGTATCGTTGGAAGTAATGGTGGATTTGTTTACGTTTTTGAAAATTCTATCGTCTAGAATTATTCGGGACTCGTTCGTAAGTCGGTTTAAATTTTCATTTGCCCTAACTTGTCTATCATTGGAAGTGATGGTGGATTTGTTTTTATTTTTGGAAATTCTATTGTCCACAATTGCTTGAGACTCGTCCACGAGTTTGTTTGGATTTTCATTCATCTTAGATCGTTTATCGTTACCAGTGATGGTAGATTTATTCTTATTTTTGGAAATTCTATCGTCCAAAATTGCTCGAGACTCGTTCGCGAGTTCATTTAGATTTTCATTCATCTTAGATCGTTTATCGTTGCCAATAATACTAGATTTATTCTTATTTTTGAAAATTCTATCGCCTAGAATTATTTGAGACCCATTCAAGACTTCATTTCTATGCTTTAAATAAACCGTTGTCAAATTGTGATTTTTACTGTTTTCCACATGATTCATCTGCAAAAAAGTTTGCACCTTTGCATTCTCTTTCCCACGATTCTTAATATTCTCTTCTCCGTGTCCATTTAATTTCACATTTCCCTGTTTCTGTATATTCTCCTTTCCCCTGGTTTGCACTTTGAAACAATCGTTCCTTTTACTACTTTTCGACAATTTCTGTTCTCTAGATTTTTTCATCAACTTTTTATCCTTTTGACTAAACGTTGACTTTCTCAGACACTGCAATTCGAGGTTCGACTTACTGCTTTCGCAATTAAAATATCCACATTCGGCTCTGAAAATAGTTTTGATGTTTTTGGAGCATGTTTTCTCTCTTGGATCCAATGCTACATCTTTCTTTCCACGGATTGGAGGATCCTTTTTGGATTTTTTACAACGAGATTTGGTTCTTCCTGATGTCTGAACGCAGACGCTTCTCTTTGCGTTGCGGATTGGTGGATCGTTGCAATTATGGGAAGTGCGTTGGTCGTTTGATTCCGTTGTCGTAAGTGTGAAACTGGTGGGGCTTGTTGCTATGGAATTATATTTAATGAATTAATCAGTTGCGTTTTGTTGGAGAACGTAGAGGTTTTAAAAAAGGGGCTTGAAGTACGAATGTGGATATGTTAAGGTCGATGCCAGTTAAAGATACTAGGAATAGATAGAATAGAAACAAGGTTGATGATACCTATGAAAATAGAAATGTGAAGCAATTTCTGAAACAAAGAATGCTAAAAGTGAAGTTGTTTTTGGAATTCACAGTGTTACAATTGATGTCACTTATGAAGGTCAAAATACCAAAGTTATTGGTATTGTTGACGTAATTTCTGAAATACGGAAATTCAATGTTCATGTTATTTATGAAATATGGGATATCAATGTTGATGTTATGTGTGGAATAAGGAATGATATAACTTTATGTTATGAATGTTAAAGTTGAGATCATTCATGAAAGCCAGAATATCAAAGTTGAGGTTATCTTTGAAATTAGAAATATGGTGATTACAGTAACTTTGAAATAAAGAATTATAAAGTTACAGTAATTTCAGAAAGTTGGAATGTTAAAGTTGAAGTAATTTATCAACTTCAGAGTGTTGAAGATAAAATGATTTCTAATATAAAGAATGGTAGAGGTAAAGTTAATTCTGAAATTAATAATGTTAAAGTTAATGTCATTTAAAACGACAGGAATATCAATGTTGATGTTATTTATGAAATATGGAATATGAATGTTGATGTTGTTTATGAAATATGGGTTATCAATGTTAATGTTATGTATGGAATAAAGAGTGATATAACTCTATGTTATGAATGTTAAAGTTGAGATCATTCATGAAAGCCAGAATATCAAAGTTGATGTCATCTATTAAATAAAGAGTGATAGAGGTAAAGTTATTTCCTGTTTTAAGAATGTGAAAATTGAAGTCATTTATAAAAAAAAGGGAATATAGAAGTTGATGTTATCTTTGAAATTAGAAATATGGTGATTACAGTAACTTTGAAATAAAGAATTATAAAGTTGAAGTGATTTCAGAAAATTGGTATGTTATAGTTGAAGTAATTTCTCAAGTTCAGAGTGTTAAAGATAAAGTGATTTCTAATATAAAGAATGGTAGAGGTAAAGTTAATTCTGAAATTAATAATGTTAAGGTTGATGTCATTTAAAACGACAGGAAAATCAATGTTGATGTTATTTATGAAAATCGAAATTTGGAAAATTTATTCATATTCATATTTATGAATATGAATATGAATATCCCCATCTCTGTATTAATCAATATGAAATGTAATTCAATACCTCTCGTTTGATCCTTATTCTTGACATCACATGATTCCGTTCCAACATTCTGATGATTTTGGTAATCATCGATGGACTTCTCGTCATTCGATTTCGACTCTAAAGAATTGTTCGTTGTACAATGAATATCTGAGTATTCTTCCATCGAATATCTTTGGTATTTGCACTGTATCGTCGTACGGTTAGTTTCTTCGTTTGAAAGCGATTCATTATTGTCGAACCCGTTGTCGGAAATTTTTGAAACCGTCGACATCAAAGAGGTGAAGGACATCACATTTTGAACAGGCTTCCAAGAAACACCCAAGTAACTTTGATAACTGCAAGAATCATGAATGCAATTATAGAGTGGCCTGAAATAATTTAGAAATTATTATTAGGTAGACCGGAAAGTAATGTCGCTTTTGCAATTTTAAATCCGTGTTTATCACTCAACAGCTCGTTGATTTTTATCGATCATTGAAAATTTTCACACTAGGTGGCTGTTGATAACGAAAATAGAAATTTATAAAAAATTTGTTTGAATTTAATGTAAAAGAAACGACATTACTTTCCAGTATACCTAATAGTATTAGAAATTATTAGAAATTCTTTAAAGAATTAATTAAAAGGATAACGAAAAGGTGTTTTTTATATAAGTTCTTTTAATTATGATATCATCCGTGTCGTTATTTTATTTTAAAATTGAAAATATACAGGGTGTCTCACCTGACTCTTGCATCTTAAATAATTCGTTTTTTTTTTCTTTTATTGTAATAGAGAAAAATGTTAGAGGAAAACATTGTTTGGTTTGAAGAAAGACATATTATAATATGTAGACCAAAAAATTACCTGAAATCGTCAATACCTGAGATTTCAAGATCATTCAGGTTTTTTTTTTAATTAATGGAAAGGGTATTTTCATTATAGTAACCTTGAAGCTAATAAAATAAACATATTCAAATATAGTATGATTTTATAAGAATAACTCCTCACAAGGTCATGCAAAGGTCACTAAGGATAAATTTCATCATCAGCATGACAAATGATTAAAATTTAACTGAATGTTTTTATATAACTGCTTATTTACATTAAAATCATTATTTATACCATTTTCTTAATAAATCACATTCTTCACGATACTTCAATTGTCTTACTGCGATCGAATAATAAATCATTTTAAATAAAGAAGTCAAATACGTTTCATGTGATTTGTGTTTCATTAAAAAACAACATTTGAACACTTTTGGAAAAACATTTAGCAGAAGTTGAATATAAATTTTCTTACACCGATTCAAGCTTTCTATTTCCCTTAAGGGGTAAAACCACTGTAGGATTTTCAAGAAATCGATTTTTTTTTGCTTAAACAATACTTTAACGTCATAAAAATAATACGTAATCTAATAATAATAATTTGATATATAGTTTTTCTCGAAACCACTTTTTTCAAACTGGGAGGACGGATGTCTCAGTGACTATTGCATAGATCGATTTAAAATTTTTACAGTAAATTCACAACAATATTCTCTTTGGAAGGTCGTAGTCGTTTTTTGATTAAATGTAAACTGTTTTCTTTTTACAAACAATTTAATGCTCATTTTTAGGGCAAAAAGTCGATCCATTGCTTAAAAAGTGCGCCACTTCCACAAAAATTGATTATGAGGAAAAACCCTACGTACTTCCAAAGACAATTGTATATAGATTATAAATTTTCTTTAGTTTTTGTTCCATGACTCATACATGCCGAGAAATCCGTCCTCCCGTGGCGGTGTTTTCAAAAAAGCTTTTTTCGACGACGCACAGTGGTCCGGATGGCCGAAAACCTGGCCAAAATGCAATTTTTGAAGTTTCGAACACACTTTTTTCAATATTGTGCGTGTGTTGTATACATATGAGTGCATTAAATGTCGTTTGAAATTTAAAAAAATAGTAAACGGTTACTGATATACAGAGGTTCAAAGTTGACGAAATTTCATGCTCCTTGATATCGTGAAAAGTGGCGCATGTTTATTGTGTTACAGAAAGTTTATCCTCAATACATTCATATGTAAATCATTTTACCATAAAAGTAGATGTTATAAACATAAACTTTCCACAAGAACAAAGTAAAATATCTTTGGATTCACTATTGTAATTCCCTTCTCAATATGGTATAAATTTTAGTTATCTTTCGATGAATCGGAAGGAAAACAAAGATGATAGTCACCGAGTGACACGCTCTGCCAAGTTTCTTGATATAAAGTAACATGTAAGGTATGATATCCAATTGAGAAAACTTGCGCACATTTGCGTACATTTTAAGTTATTTAAATTTAAAGTCCATGCTTCTAAGGAAAAGAAGACTGTTTACGCGGCATTAAAACAAACCTTATTATCCTTAATTTTAATTTAACATTAATTTATTATTGTTATTTCTGCCAATGTATTCTAACTATGTTGCCCTATAAACCTAGAAATCCTATTTCATAAAAAATTCATAATAATTTAATATTTTTAATATGCATGTCGACCATATTGGATCCGCCATTTTGAATTTTGCAATTCTGATACCGGATTCGTAATTTGCGGCCCAAATAACCCTAAAATACCAAGTTTCAAGAAGATTCGAAAACTCCTTCTTATTTTGGCCAGGTTTTCGGCCATCGGGACCACTGTGCGACGGGCTCTGTCGCCGCCATTTTGCATGAAAATGACAATAAAAAAATCGTTTCTCGTTCTTCAATATGTGTTAAATAAACCCTCTGAAAAGAAATTCTATTCCATTCGTCACACTCCCAAAATAAATTGTCAAATTTAGATCTTTTCTGCCTCTAGAGTGGTTTTACCTCTTAAAGCACCCTGATAACTGACAAGTGACCAATGAATCTTTTAGAATACCTCCTGGCGACATTAAGAAACTCCTGCAGAAGTTTCTTGATATCAGCTACGCTCCAAAACCGCGAAGAACCATCTGCGTCTTTATAGTTGGAGCGCAAGCCAATGGTAAAAATACTGGGCGCTTTTGTTACGTAATTCATGGAGACCTTTTTAACCTGCGATTGTCTCGACGCACGATACTCCTCGCTTTTGTTACCGAGACGGTTTATCGAGAATCGTGGCGACCAGTTTTTATAAATATTTGCACGCGGTGAGAAGCGACGAGCTTCTTGGAAATCATTCTTCAATCGATCGATGTAAAGACAAGCCATTCCCAACTCTGTTCAATTTCATCCTGTTTCAGGAACATTAAGAATAATTAATCTTTTTATTGTACAGTAAATTCAATAAAAATTTTATATTTAATCGAATTAATTTTAAGAATTACATTGCGTTTAGTTAAATTAATTTGATTAAATTTACTGTAGAATCAAAATATTATTAATTTTAATAATCTTTTGACAGAGAAGAGCATATATGTATATATTATAGTAAATGCGATAAATTGTTGGTATTACTGATCACTTACTAGATTTAGTTTTAAAAGTTAGTACAGAGGGGGAGTCCCAAAAGTTAGTTCTGATCTGGCATGTGAATATATAATCGACGATTCTTATGTATTACTGTACTTATCAATACTAATAAATATATAGATATGTATACAGCAAGGATGGTTTATTTTTTCCTGATACTTCCCATCATAAATGCAATGATTATGTATAATCCCAACTAAAGTTGGTGAATGTAATAAATTCTGGAATATTTATCAAATTCACTGGTGATTTTAAATAATTCCCAACTCGTAATGGAGAATGTGATGAAATTGTTAATGCATATACTGTCTACATGGAAGTACTGTTTGAGTAGGTTTAGAATTGACCTAATTGAACCTAATTGAATAGAATTGAATAGAATTGAATAGAATTGAATAGAACTGAATCGAACTGAATCGAATCGAATCGAATCGAATCGAATAGAATCGAATAGAATTGAATTGAATGGAATTGAATAGAATTGAATAGAATCGAATAGAATTGAATAGAATTGA
>NC_071982.1:10135486-10146352 GCF_026283585.1 Hylaeus volcanicus
ATTAAATCGAATTGAATAGAACTGACTACAATTGAATGGAATTGAATAGAACTGAATACAATTGAATGGAATTGAATGGAATTGAATGGAATTGAATGGAATCGAATAGAATTGAATAGAATTGAATCGAATCGAATCGAATTTGAGATTTTACTCCACCTTTTACTGACCTTTACAAAACAAAATTCAATTAATGGTTATTTTAAATCACATGGTGCGGAACATGATAAAATTGTTAATATATATGCTATCTACATGGAAGTACTGTTTAAGTAGGTTTAGTCCTAGTTTTTTGTTGGACACTATTACGCGAGAGGCTGCGAATGACAATATTTTATAATTCACAACTAAAAATTCAATTAATAGTTATTTAATGTCACGTGGTCGGGAATATGATGAAATTGTTGATGTATCAGTGAAAGCCTAACCCTACACTAACTCAGAGATAATTAGACCTAACCCAAAGGATATGAAATGCTCAGAATAATAATATTAATAATAACATTTATCATACAAAATGTCCTTTCATCGAGAATTTGTTCATGTTTCGTGATCGTCTCGAGACCGACTTGATCGTTGCTTTTTCAAACCTTCATCCACGTAAACGCTATTAATATATTAATGAACAAATTGAAACGTTTATCCACAATTACACATTCCTGCCATGTTATTACGCGGAGTCTAAAAAATCACATATTGGTTATTAACGAACTCTAACCTAACCATCGGTAATCCATCGCGACAAATGAATTTGCATGGATTGTTTTGAAGCTGAGTCGCATGAAATTGCGCACAAGCGACCGGGGAACTCGCTTCTCGTATTTCCCTCGGATCCAGGAAACGTAAACAACGCGACGCAACGTTACATAGTGAAATACTGATATCGAACTCAACGTTCTCTATAGTGTATGAGTTACTGCTGGTTAAATTCATTTTGTTTGCTAGTTAAAAACATTTCATGTTTTATTTGAGGTTGCAAAACAACTATATTAATTGCAAACATTTTTTTAAGGTAGGGATCAGTATTTAGCGTCAAGTTGAAATTTTATGACCCAGTATGTGCAATTTATAAATATAGGGTTTCGATGGAAGCTATTAGGTGGACTGGAAAGTAATGTCGTTTTTGCAATTTTAAATACTTATCTATCACTCATAGTGGCTCATATGTCAATACTCATAATGACTCAGGTCATTGATTTTTATCCATCTGGTATTGAAAATTTGCACACTAGATGGCAAGAGACTGTTGATAACGAGGGCGATTACATAATTAATTAAAAATAGAAATTTATCCAAAATTTGTTTGGATTTAATGTAAAAGAAACGACATTACTTTCCAGTCTACCTAATATTATGACTTCGAAAATGGTTTTATGAAAATCACAAGAGTAATATAAAAAGTGAATACCGACATATCGCTAGGACTAAATAGATGATATTTTGTGACGAGTACATAGAGTGATGGTGGCATAAGTTTCGAAGTACTGCTTTGTAACAGTAATTCACTATTTTTTTTTTTACTTATGTGCAATCGCCACAATGGCGTCGTCACAATATCATCAATACAACGCTAACAGAATGCCATTGTTAAAATACAATCGTCATAACGCGATCGTCACAACGCAATTATTACAAAGCCATTGTCACGAAGACATGGTAACAAAATAATCTAGAGACGCGGTAACGTCTCGGCGCCAAGTACATGAAAAATTATCCGTCACCGCGTATATACTAGCGTTGGAGCTACCACGTATCTTTTACAGGAGAGATGGTCCATTCCAACCTAACTTGAAACTTCTTTCATGAATATCTCAACACGCCTGCAATATTTTCTAAATTTAAAGGCATTTTTCTTCATATAAACCGCATATAAGCTTTCGAATAAAACCAAAATCAATAAAATCGGTCCACGTACAACTGAGATATCGTAATACACTAGCCGTAAAAAAAAACGGGATACTATTTTAAAACGTCATAACTCCGAGAGTCTTCAACCGATCTTCGGGAAACTTCGTGAGGTTTAGTTTTAAAGTGTCCTCTGGGTGTGTGCAAAGTTGCATTAACGAGGGTTGATGATAAAGGGTTAATTCACCCGCCCCCCCCCCCCCAAGGGGGTAAGGCAGAAAAACGACACTTCAGAAGGGTCCAGGGGCGACGGAAGGTGGTGAAAAAATCAAAAAAAACCTTTGAGGCGACTCTGTTTGATGCTCCCTACAAAATGCACCCCTTGAAATCGCTCTCGGACAAACCCACCCCTCACAACACCCCACCCCCTCTAAAATCCACAATTTTTGGTCGACAGTCTCGATTTTGGGCTCAATGTATTCTCTGGACTCCCCTGATCCAGAAAATGCTATCACCCATACCGTGCACCCCATAGGCACCCTTTGAGGCGGGGGGGGGGGGGGAGTGGAACAGAAATATCAATTTTATTTTTACAAATTTAAAATAGATTTTATACAACGAAAAAAGAAGTGAGATCCGATAAAAAAACTTTAAAAAAGTAAAAAACTAAGGCCAAGTACATGAAAAAGTGGAGGACTCAAGGAGTTATCATTGAAAAATAGAAGATCGCCTTAAAAAAGTACAAGAAAGTAGAAAAATATAAGAAATCGAAATGAACTGCCAGTACATGGAGGTGCTTTCCAGCACAGTGCAATGGCGACACTGGGTAACACAATGTAAAATTCGGTGCTTTCCATCTATGCGCAGCTAAAATGCTGTGTTCAACAATGCGGACGTTCAGATCCTAATGACAATTCATGTAAATAAGGGACTGCTTCGCACTTTGGCGGTGAAATGAAGAAGCTAAATAGCGTATCATCCACAAACTGAGACTGTTTAGAAATTTGCCTAGATTTCCGCGGCCTGGAAGTCAAATGCTTGGCGTGGCCAGGCAAGGCATTTTTATGTCATCAATACCCATACTTTCTCTCTCATAGACTTTCAGGTAATTTGTTAATTTAAAACTCTGACAATATTATGAGTACACTTTCATTGTATTGGGTTTTAAAATAATTCTTATTCATCGACACCTTAACCTTGCCTGACCGCGCCAAGCATTTGACTTCCAGGCCGCGGAAATCTAGGCAAATTTCTAAACAGTCTCAGTTTGTGGATGATCCGCTATTTAGCTTCTTTATTTCACCGCCACAGTGCGGAGCAGCCCCTAATTTACATGAATTGTCATTAGGATCTGAACGTCCGCATTGTTGAACACAGCATTTTAGCTGCGCATAGATGGAAAGCACCGAATTTTACATTGTGTTACCCAGTGTCGCCATTGCACTGTGCTGGAAAGCACCTCCATGTACTGGCAGTTCATTTCGATTTCTTATATTTTTCTACTTTCTTGTACTTTTTTATGGCGATCTTCTATTTTTCAATGATAACTCCTTGAGTCCTCCACTTTTTCATGTACTTGGCGTTAGTTTTTTACTTTTTTAAAGTTTTTTTTACATACTACTGACCCAACGCAATCTGTCGCAGTGCCATTTGTCACAACGCTATCGTCACAACGTAAGCGTAACAATAATGTCGTAGCAATGCCATTGTCAAAACACCGATGTCACAACGTCATTGTTATAACTAAATCAGTACAACGAAATTGTCACAACGTAATTTGTCGCAACGTTGGTGTTATGATGCCCTTTTCACAAAATCATTGTCATTTATCAGTCGTCGCAACGCCTGTGTCATAAATCTGTTGTCACAATAGCCATTGTCACAACCACCATTTTCGGAACGAAATCGTTGCGGAGATAGCAACGCACAATACTAATATTAACATCGTTTAAGGCTAATGTCACAACGCAATCGACATATTATTATTGTCACAATGTTATCGTCTTCGCGACATTATTATAACAAAATCATCTCATCGCCATTGTCACAATGCCATGTTTACAACGCCATTGTCATAATAAAATCATCTGAATGCTATTGTCATTACGCCATCGTTAACGTCATCGGTATAAAGCCGTTGTCATTACTGTCATTGTATCAACGCAATCGTCACAACGCAATTATTACAAAGCCATTGTCACAAAAACATGGTAATAAAATAATTATCACTACTCCATTGATACAATGCTGGCGGCATAAATCTCATGGCATAGTAGCAATTGTGACAATGCAATCATCACGATGCAATAATCACAATACTATCCTTATAATATCATCCTTACAATGTAATCGGACACTACGTTATCGTCACAATATCATTGTTACCACGTCATTATTATAAAGCAATCATTACAACGGAATCATCACAAAACTATTGTCATAACGCCAATGTCACAACTTCATTAAAACGCTTTCATTATAATGCATTTTTCACAAAATCATTGTCACTGGTTAATCGTTACAACTCCTGTGTCACAAAGATATTATCATAATAGCCGGTGTCACAATTGCCATTGTAAAAAGTCAAACGCCACAGCACCATCGACACAACGCTAACATCACAACAGAAACGTTATAACAATGTTGTCCCAGCGAAATTGTCACAATGCTATCGTCACAACGTAAACGTAACAATAGTGTCGTAGCAATGCCATTGACAAAACACCGACGTCACTACGAAATCCTCACAACGTCATTATTATAACCAAATCAGTACAACGTAATTGTCACAACACCATTGTCGCAACGCAATCAATCACAACGTTGGTGTTATGATGACCTTTTCTAAACGTCATTGTCCTTTATCAATCGTCACAACGCCTGTGTGATATATATCTTATGTCATAATAGCCATTGTCGGAACCGCCATTCTTGGAACGAAATCGTTGCAGCGATATCATCACAATACTAACATTAACATCGTTTAAGACTAATGTCACAACGCAATCTATATATTATTATCGTCATAATGTTATCGTCTTCACGTCATTATTATAACGAAATCATCACATCGCCATTGTCATAATAAAATCATCTTAATGTTATTGTCATTACCACAACGCTGCCACAACGCTGCCACAACGCTGCCACAACGCTGCCACGTTGTCACAAGATTATAATCACACATAAATTCTTTACAGATTATCACGAAAATTGGTGTGATTATTGAATAAATTGTCATCATCTAAAGTGAAAACGACGAGCTTTTCTGCAGATAAAAATGTGATTCTTTTGTTAAATCAATAATTTACACGTGTCACTTTATTTGAAGTAGACGAATACAATTTCATCTAGGTTGAAAATTTCACTTACACTTCATTATTTCTCCGCTTTGAGAGGAAAAATCATATTAAGAAGTCTAATGTTAACTGCTCTCGTTATTTCTTTTGCAGAGAAAAATTCATTTAATTTTGGTTGAACATTGAGAATGTTTCAGGTGTTTTAAGGTACACTTGGGAATTTTTTCAAATCATTTCACACAAAAAATAAACGTCATGTCTCAAAGATTCCTGTATGAAATTAATCGAAATAATTACCAAATGTTCGATAAAACATACTTAAAATATTCCCGAAGTTACAAAAACATTGGATTAATTCTTCTCTAGGCCTATAATTAAAATGTCGAAATATTTTGATCATCAAAGAAAATGTTAAACAGTACGTGTATTAGACGATGCATAATAATGTACCTTGTAGAACGGAAAAAGATCATAGATCGACGCATCGAAGCGAAGTATGTATATTAAATGCGTGTACTAACTACCTTGACTACGTGATGAAGCATTCCATTACACATGACTTAACATCACAACGTTCGTCGGCGGTATCATGAAGGGAATTTCATAGCTCTCCATTAGCTCCTTTGCCAGCACGATAATGGCCCTTTGATTACAGAGACGCAAATGCATTTAGCTAGTTCATCCCTACAGGCTATTCCACAAGATTTGATATCAACGGCGCACAATCAAATATCTTTTCAAACTACTATTATTATATCTAGCCGATATTTGCGGCACCTATTTTCTTTAATATTTATTTATATTCTTATTTCTGTCAGAGCAAGAGTGAAACGAAATAGTACGAGCTTATTATGTTTTTAGAAGTGATTTTGAAAGTATCGTATACGTGAAGTGATTAAATATTTAAAAAATTCATTTTTGTTATGATTTGTTCAATTTTCAATATTTTTTAATGATTTCAGTTTGAAAATTGAAGCTTTAGACAAATTATTTTTGTTTCAACTTTTTCAATTTCGTTGGTTTTAAAATTGAGATTTTACAAAGTTAAATGGGAAGAAAGAAAGACACGTTACAAAATACAAAGAGAATCAAAATATATCTCGATTTCAATTCTTTTTCATTCACTATATTTTCAATTCTTTTTTTTTAAATTTATTTATTTATCTTGGCATCAGCTTATACTCCAACCATAGCAACCATTGTGAATTACATGTTTTAAAACTTATATATTACATATGTGAGTCATAAATAGTTTGCACAAATAATTACTTATAATTAAATAACAAATTTCTTAAATCTAATATTAATTGTAATTAATAATTTAATGGTACTGCCCTGTTCATTTTCAATTCTCCTTTCTGACACTTCCATAACTTCCTATACACCAACAATCGATAATATCCAGCTTCTTAAAGTATCGAGTTCAAAATAAAATGTGAGAAATATTTAAAATGAAAGAGCTTGAAGTGAGTAACAAATTAGAGGAAAAATTGATGCGTATGTCACATACACATACACACTGTTTTATATAGTTTATATATAAATATTTTTTCAAAACTATAGTTCTACCTTTCTCCTATAAATTTTGTTAATTCCCCAACTGTCTAACAATAACCTCATCGACAATGTCGCAATGAATATCCTCGACCATCAAACTCGAAGAAGAAAATATTTTCCATCTTCTACTTCCTTGTCAAATAGAATAACACGAAAGAATGTAGGTTAGGAAGCATAAGACACGTAAAGGCAGAATATCAATTTATGTTCGCTGTCGTATCGCATCACGCGGCGAATGTTAATCGAGGTGTTATTTTATCAAGAGTAACGAAAGTAGAAGATTCAATTTGACGTCTGATGCCGGTAAAAGCCTGAGCAGATATCGTAGAAAAGATTGTCGTGGCTGGTGGTAGCACGAGCAGTCAATTAGCAAATTCTTAGGAAATCGCATGGCATTGCAGCCGCTGTACGTTCTGCGTGGCTAATCTACATGCGAGGGCGGACTATATTATTCGCGCTTACACTTCAGACCCGTACACTGTAATTTATTGAACGAGCCGATGTAGATAACGAAAAAAAGGGATAAGATCGTGGGCAATGCTGGGGCAAGGTATAACTGCCGGCTAACCCAGAAACCTGGTATTAAAGCGACGAACGAACAATTTTACAAGGGTTGAACAATTCCAGTAAATTGCACACCGGCAGTATCCTGAACGATTGCTGAATGATTTTTTGCGTTGCGACGGTCACTTTGTAGCGACACCATTGTAACGTTCACGTTATGACGTTGATATTGTGAGATGACGTTGTGAAAATGACATTGTAGCGATAGCATTGTGACAATAGCGTTGTAACATTAGCATTGTGGCAATAACATTGTGACGATGACATTGTGGGACACCATTGTAACGTTTACGTTATAACGTTGATATTGTGGGTATGACGTTGTGACGATGATATTGTAATGATATCATTGTGGCAACAGTGTTGTGACATTGGCTTTACAGCAATGGCGTTGTAAGAAATTACGCTGTAATGATTCTGTTATTATAATAACTGTATAATGACGATGTTGTAACGACAACAATATAACAATTTTGTTGTAACTTTAGCATTATAACAATGGCGCTGTGACGGTGTCGTTCCATTCACGTTATGGTAATGTTCACATTCTGACGATGACGTAGCAACGACACCGTTGTAACGTTTATGTTGTGACGATTACGTTGCGACATTAGCGTAATGACAATGATGATTGTGACATTGACTGTTATGACAGTAGCTTTGAGTCGATAACGGTGTAATGATTAATCAATGTCTATGACTTTATGAAAATGACAGTAGAACAATATCATTGTGACAGACTGCATTGTGATAAGGGTGTTGTGACGATGACGTTATGATAATGATGTTGTGACAAATGCGGGGTGCTGGTTATGCTGCAACGATGATGTTGTGACGACAACATTATATTGATAATATTACGACGAGTGCGTTATCACAATGATGAATGTGACATTGACTGTTATGACAATAGCTTTGTCTCGATAACGGTGTAACGATTAATCAATGTCTATAATCTTATGAAAATGACATTCGACCAATAGCATTGTGATACACTTCATTGTGATAAGGGTGTTGTGACGATGGCGTTATGACAGATTGCGTTTAAGTAATGGGATTGTGATAATGGTGTTGGGACGATTACAATGTAATGATTGGGTTACAATAATAGCATAGTAATGATGACTTTGTGATGATAACGTTGTGACAATTGGTATTGTGATTATAAGACTTAGACAATGGAACAACCTTCCAATGATCTATTTTATTCGTTTCTGAAAGTATTCATTTTCTGGTGGTGGGGCCAACATCTTTTCTACAAGCACTATACCAAGTTAGAATGTTGTGACCAATCCGATGCGACGATGGCGTATTGTCAATAGAATTGTGAAAATAGAATCGCGTTGTGACGATGGTGACGCAAATACAGTGTTGTGACGATTGGTGTTGTGATTATACCGCTATAACAATGTTGTGATAATGTGTTGTGATAATGTTAGAAACTCCCTTCAATAATCTATTTTATTTTTTTATGAAAGAAAATTCATTTTACTACTGGTTTGGTGAAAATTTCACCTCAAGCACTTTAACAAATCACAAGGTTACGACAATGGCGTTGTGATAATAGCGTTGTGACGATAAAGTATGACCTCAAGCACTTAAACATGTCATAAGGGTATCGTTGTGACAATGATATGGTAAGAATGACATTGTGACGATTGCGTTGTGCGAGTGATATCGTAAGAATGACATTGGGATGATTGCGTTGTGACAATGATATCGTAAGAATGACATTGTGACGAATGCGTTGTGCCAGTGATATCGTAAGAATAACATTGTGACGATTTCGTTCTGACATTAGCATTACGGTAATAACGTCGCGAGGCGATTGCGATAATAGCATTGCGATGATGCTAAACTGATTCTGTTATAATCCACCTATATATTTCACTCTCTTTTTTTTTCTAACATGTAGAAATACTTTTTCTTAAGAGTTTAAATCAGAATCTCCCCTTAAGCACTTTGCAGTCAAGGCAGATATCGAATGACACGAAACGAAGTAAGCCGCGACTGCACACTGCACGGGTATCACGTGACACGAAAACATTTTTCCAGCGAGGTCGCACGAAGCATTTGGCCTCAAACTTTCCGCCGTGTCGATCCTGATAAAAAGTCCCACCACACTTCGTTTGTAGCCAGCTCGGTTGGTCACTAAACGTTGAATATCGTGAGAAACATTGCTGCGTTTTTTGTCATAAGAAAATTGCCGTTAATGCAAGTGGAAAACGTTCCCGTTTAGGCTTTACTTTTTGCAACGGGAGCACTGCTTTCCCTCTTCCTTTAAACACAAACGTATGACAACGTCAAAATTTTATTTCTTTTTATTTTATTTATTAATTTTATTGTAATTGCTAAAGTTTAGATGAAACATCGCATACTCTCAAATACACCAGGCAAACAAATTATTCATCCAAATATTGCTATATTGTACGTTCAAATATTCCAAAAAAGTTACAACGTATTGAAATTTTATCAAAATCCAAGATATTAGTCCAAAAAGTGTTCGATTTCAGGTAGAATGACATAATTCAAATAAGAATCAAGTAATCTGTTATAATTTTGAAGAACAATTTCACAATTATTTTTAACGATTATTTCAAATAATTATCAAATAAAGTAATATGTTATATGAAGAATATTTTAAATAACATAATAAAAAAAATACATAGTAAATAGTATTACAAATAATATTATGTTTTAATTACCAAGATTTTACATGCACATCTATATATTTATATATTACATATATACTGAAGGTCATATTTAGCGGGACAGTTAATCAAAACGTCGTAACTACAAGAGTTTTCAACCGACATTCGTGAAACTTCGTCAGGAGTAGTTTTGAAGTGTCCTCTGGGTGACGTGGTGCCATTGTAAAAATAGCCTTGTGACTATTGCGTTTTACTAACGCTATTGTAAATATTTTTTGTGACAATTGCGTTGCAATTATCGCATTGTGAAAATTGCGTTGTGACATTGTGGCATTGTAAAAATAGCCTTGTGACTATTGTGTTTTACTAACGATATTGTAAAGATTTTTTGTGACAATTGCCTTACAATTATGTCATTCTAAAAATTGTGTAGTATTGAAAGCATTATCGAATTTACTTGTGACAATAACATTGTGATGATGATGATAATAACGATGATCTTGTGAAAAATTATCTTGTAACAATAGCGTTGTGACAGTTGCGTTATGATAGTAGCGTTGTGATGATGACATTGCAAAGATGACGTTGCGATGTCATAATCGTTATATTGTGACCTTGTAAAAGTACCGTTGTCTTGATGGCGTTGACTGCTGGATATCTGTTGCTAGTGTTCTGATGATGACGTCACTATGGTAGCTTTGTAGAAATAGCCTTGTAATGAAAGCGTTGTGATGACGTTGTAACAATGGCGTGGTAAAGCAGACCTTGTGACGATGACGTTGTAACTGTATTTCGTAATGTCAGCACTGAGAAAATTGCCTTATGACGATGACGATGTAACAATTGCGTTGTAATAACAGCATTATTAAAATTGTCTTGTGACAAATGTGTTGCAATGGTGGCATTGTAAAAATTGTTTTGTGACGATGACATTATGAGGATTGTGTAGC
>NC_071982.1:10146362-10158772 GCF_026283585.1 Hylaeus volcanicus
TGTCATGGCAAAAGTGACGTTGTGATTATTGCGTTTTGATGGCAGCACTATTAAAATTGCCTTGTGATAATTGTGTTCCAATGGTGGCACTGTAAAAATAGCCTTGTGACGATTGCTTTGTAATAACAGAATTATAAAACTTGCTTTGTGACAATTGTGTTGCAATAGTGCGATTCTAAAAGTAGCCTTGTGACGATTGCGTTGTAATGACAGAATTGTAAAAATTATTTTGGGGAAACTATGTTGTAGTGGTGGCATTGTGATGATAGTGTTGTGACGATGACGTTTTGAGGATTGTGTAGCATTGATGTCATAGCAAAAGTGACGTTGTGATTATTGCGTTGTAATGATAGAATTGTAAAAATTGTCTTGTGGCGATAGCATTGTGACAATAGCCTTATGGCGATGACGTTGTAACCACAACGTTGTAAAGAAGAATTTGTGACAATGGCGTTGTGACGATTGCATTGTAATGTTAGCACTGTAAAAATTGCCCTGTGTCAATACCATCACATCAAACGTGTCGTAACGATGGTGTTGTAACGATAAAAAGTTCCTTTGTGACGATATCGTTATCACTGTGCCAACGTCAGGATATCATCATTGAGTCATTCTACATCAGTCAAGCCTATAAACTGTGATTTGTGCAACACAGATCATGGAACTTTTTACATGTTATATCTACCGTTTCGGTAAAAATACATTAAATAACTGAGCTTCGTAAGAATTTGTCCGCACTCGTATCTAAAGCGACCGAACTAAAAGCAGTTCGTGACGAAGCTGAAAATTTCGGACAGTCTGATTTCGTGACGAAGCAACAAGTGTATATACGAGAATGGGGGAGAAGACGGAAGCAACGTTACGGGAGAGGATGGGGTAGGGGGGTGACGATAGAAAGAAAGAGAAGCGAATGAAACAGGATGAGAGAAAGGCCAAAGTAGTACAAGCAAAGAAGTGACCCGACACGAAACCGAGCGCTTTGACAGGCGTGCAAAGGCACTCCTTATTTTACAACTTGATCGTGTTAGCCTCGCGCCACGAAGCTACGCGGCATAATTTAATACGTATTCGGAATTGTATAACCGTGAATTTTCATTGAAAACACGTTGTAATTAATGTAAACAGGTATTTTATTTATTTACTATCCGCGCCAACACCTAGATATTTATATGACCACAGCAGTACGTTCTTATATTCAATATTTATTAATAGCATTTCGAGAAATGAAGAACAAATTCACAGCTGTTGGAAATCTAACAATTATATACATTAAGTATTTGTATTATACACAGGAACATGCATAAACATTACAATGGTATCAGTCGTTTTCAAACCTGACAACAATAATAAGAGCGTAACTTAATGGAGGAAACCACATTAGCAGTCCAAGTATCAAATGTTTCTTGAGATATTTTTGTTCACAGAGAAGAATTTATGTAATGTTTTCATAATATTGAAAATATTTCAGGCATGTTCTAAAGCATACTTGCTAATTTTTCCAACTCATTTCACATAGAAATCTTTGAGATATTGCGTTCTTTTTTACACAATATTTTCTCAATCTGTGGGAATGATAAGTTAGAAACTAATGGATTGAATGTTTTCAAACTTTATATATCTTTATATTATTTAAATGGGTTGAATATAAACTAAAACATTAGAATGTTGTCTTTGTTTAAAGTATGCTTACAGAATGATATTGTCACAACGCAATCATCACAACACTGTCACAATCATGACATCACATCACTTCTTTATATTCCCATCGTTACGAAGTCATCAACACATCGCAATTGTCATAAGGCAATATTTACAATGCTGTCATCACAACGCAATAATCACAACGTCACTTTTGCCATGACATCAATGCTACACAATCCTCATAACGTCATCGTCACAACACTATCGTCACAATGCCACCACTACAACATAATTTCCCCACGAAAATTTTTACAATTCTGTCATTACAACGCAATCGTCACAAGGTTATTTTTAGAATACCGTCATTGCAACACAATTGTCACAAGATTATTTTTAGAATACCGTCATTGCAACACAATTGTCACAAGGCAATTTTAATAATTCTGTCAATATTACGCAATTCTCCTAACGTCATCATCACAACACTATTTTCACAATGGCATAAATGCAACACATTCGTGACACGGCAATTTTTAGAATTCTATCATTACAACGCAATCGTCACAAGGGTATTTTTACAATACCGCCATTGCCACACATTTGTCACAAGGGACTTTTATTAATGCTGTCAGTATTTCGCAATTCTCCTAACGTCATCGTCACAACACTATTTTCACAATCCCATAATTGCAACGCAATTGTCACCAAAAAATGTTTGCAATGTCGTTATTAAAACGCAATAGTAACAAGGCTATTTCTACAACGCCACCATTGGAACACAATTGTCACAAGGCAATTTTAATAATGCTGCTATTACAAGGCAATTGTTCATTGTGCAAATCGTCATGAGGCAATTTTCTCAGTGCTCTCATTACGAAATACGTTACGCTATCGTTACAGCGTTATCACAACCCTTTCATCACATGGCTATGTCTACAAAGCTACCATAGTGACGCCATCATCAGAACACCAGCAACACATATCCAGCATCTCAACGCCATCAGGACAACGTTACTTTTACAAGGTCACAATATAATGATTATGACATCGCAACGTCATCTTTGCAATGTCATAATCGCAACGCTACTATTATAACGCAACTGTCACAACGCTATTGTTACAAGATAATTTGTACAAGATCATCGTTATTATCATCATCATCACAATGTTATTGTCACAAGTAAATTTGATAATGTTTTCAATACTACACAATGGTCCTAACATCATCTTCACAATACTATTTTCTGAATGACATAATTGCAATGCAATTGTCACAAAAAGAACATGTTTACAATACCGTTATTAAAGCAAATTTAAGAATGCTGTTACTACCACGCAATCGTCACAACACTATCGTCACAAAGCTGTATTTGTACAAAGCCTCCATTGCAGCATAAGGCCATCATTATAACACCAACGTTACGAAGCCATCATCTTGACGATATCATCACAAAGTAATCGTTACAAGGTCACAATTAAATCGTCATGACGCAATGGTCACATGGCTATTTTTATAATCACCATTGCAACACAATTGTCACAAGGCAATTTTAATAATGCTGCTATTACAACGCAATTGTTGCATCGCCATCGTCACATGGCCTGCTTTACCAGGCCATCACAACGCTTTTATCACAAGGCGATTTCTACAAAGCCACCATAATAGTTCCATGATCAGAACACCAGCATCACATAGCCAACATCTCACTATTTTCACAATAGCATAATTGCAACGCAATTGTCACAAGGCTATTTTTACAATGCCACCATTGCAATACAATCATGCCAACACCATTTGTCATAAGGTAATTTTAATAATGTTGTTATTACAACGTATTTATCACAATGCCATTTTTATAATACCATCAATACAATGCAATTAATGTAAGCCAAACGTCACAACGCTATCGTTATAGAAAAATTGTTCTCTGCAAAAAAAAATCACGATGAACACTTAATATTTGGCCTTCTAATATGATTTCTCACCTTTAACAAAATAAATTTGGCGTTCGACGTTCGTCACTTTATTTTTCTGCATGTAGTAAAAACTCTTCAATTTTTTAAACCAAACGCTATCATCGAAAAATCCATGATTACAATGTTTTTATTACAATGTTATCGTCACATCTCGATCATTCAAACTATAAATTACATAGAGCTGTGTTTACGTGTACGTATCGTATATTCAATATATTTCACTCCCTTATGCGAACTGTTCACGCACAGTCGATAAAAAGGTAGCTTAATTTTAAATAATTACCCCATAATAATTAGTAATTATATGAGAGACGAGGGGAGAGGAAAAGAATGCCTGTAGACGAAGAGTGTGACTTAACACAACTTCAAGCTACAGTTGAGCATTATCCGGGCCAATGGTTCCCCACGCAACCCCTGTAATTAAATAACGTCCTGAGGCACCCTTATCTGAATTGTAACTCGCATTCAAGCATTAAAAGGAACTCGTTTCTTTCGCGAAACACTCATAATTGCGGTTACTGAACACTTTTCGTTGGACTAGTTGCTATAATATACTACGTGGGGTTACTCGTTCACCCTGAAGATGGGCCTGAAGTTGAAAGCAAGTTTTTACAAAAAATCGACATTTTCGTATTTTATTGCTATTCACGCTGGAAAAAGACAACAAAACTGTGTCAGCCCGATGTCCTGGACTGTTGGACATGTGATCCATGCAACGAAACAACGTTCCAACCCTTACACTTGGGGGTGGACCACCCCTACCTCTGCCCCCCCCTCCCTTCAGCTCCGGGGGCAGTTTTCGAAACGGGACCTTTTCGGCATTCATCCTTAACGTATCGAGAACAAACATAGTGAATTTTATCGCCCTCCGATGCGTGGAAGTGTTTTTTTACGAAGGGGGTTGAAAATTTGCAAGCTGTTCCACCCCCCTTCCCAAAGGACGCCTATGGGGAGCATGGTATGGATTATGGCATTTTTTGGATCAGGGTAGTCCGGAGAATGCATTGAGTCCAAAATCGAGACCGTCGTCCAAAAATTGTGGATTTTAGAGGGGGTGGGAGGTTGTGGGGGGTGGATTTGTCAGAGAGGGATTTCAAGGGATGCATTTTGTAGAGGGCATCAAGGAAAGTCGCCCCAAAGGTTTTTTTGAATTTTTCAACCCCTTCCGTCATCCCTGGCCTATTTCAAAGAGGCGTTTTTCTACACCCTCCCCTTTAGGGGGGTGAATTAACCTCTTCGCATCAACCCTCGCCCATGTAACATTACACACGCCCAGAGGACATTACAAAACTACTCCTCCCGGAGTTTAATTCCAATCGGTTAAAAACTTCCATGTTTTTGAACCGTTTAAAAATTTGTCCGCTAAGTTTTGATCGTTAGTGTATAATAGAACAAATTTCCTTGTGACAGTTGTATCGTTCAATAAGAACAATTAATAACACATAAATTTGTTTTTGAAATGTGACAAAAGTTTATTATGTTGTATATTGAGTTATTTAAGGGTTTGCGTTTGAATTAACTATAAAATAACCAGAGATTGGCGAAACCCTAGGCCTCGAATAAATCTGAAGTTTGCCGATATGTTTGTCTCGTTTCCTTCTTTGGAAAATTTCCATACTACTTGTGTTTTATTAAGAATAAAAATCCTAGAGCTCCTTTTAAAGAAACCTATACATAATATAATATAAGGTTGTCCCGAAAGTTTCTTTCGCGAGTTGCACTCAATTATTTTATATGGTCGTGTTTATGTGTATAAATAGACAATCTAATTTCATAGATATTCATGTTGTAACAGTAATGGAGCAAAATTAATCGCGCACAATTCAGTAATGCAACATAAAACATAAGCTATTGTGCATGTATTACTTATTAATAAAGCGAAAGAAACTTTTGGGACAATCTAATATATTATGTTATATAATATATAATTGGGACAATCTAATATACTATACTTACATCGATGTGTATAATTTGTTACCGAGAAACAGAAATCCAACTAAAAGAAGGATTAATGGCGAGACGAATGATTCGAACATTTTTCCAGTGTCCATTATTTAATCGAATCGTTGGCATTACTTCGTCGCGACAGGGGCAAATTTCCAGTTAGGAAATCCCTCGTAGGGAAAAGAAAAGCAGTGGATACGGGAGGCTTCGTTAATCTAGCCGGAGGTTGGACCCGGCACGTGTCGTGCACGCGTCGAAATCGAAAACTTTCTACCTTCTATGGCGCATTGTGCTCCACAGCGAGCCGTGCCCCCGTTGTTCCCATGCCGAGAAAACCGAATACACATGTAGAAGGTATACGACACGTAGTTCCACGTCGTATATGTACACTGATTCACGATATCCGAGACCGTCGCCAGATCCCTGCGGATGCACGCCACACGTAATCAACGAAAACGAAGCGTACGAACTGTAAAATGAGTTTGGTCGAGGGGTCCCGTCGCGTTTCGTCACCTTGTTAATCATGGCTGCGAACGTGGAAGATCGCTCGGGCACAATCGGAATCTTTAGTTTCTTTATTTATTCTGTTTGGCGAGCGAAGCTGAGATATAAAAAGAAGAGTAAGTGAAAGATTGTTAGGGGAGAATGGGTGGGGGAATTTTTGAGGTTAATAAAGAGTGTTAGATTATTGGTGGATGCAAGAAATAAAATAAGAGTATAGTTTTATATTAAATGATGTTTTTGTGACATCGAATTACGCGCCAGTCGCAGAAATGGTGCGCGTAATTAGGTGTGCATGGGTGCATGTTTGAAGAGCGCGAATCAGGATCATGATAGATGGAAGGTTTGAAAACGAGCGGCAAGGATGGAGACAAAGTGCGAGGAAAAATGAGAGAGAGAGAGAGAGAGAGAGAGAGAGAGAGAGAGAGAGAGAGAATCCATGCTACAAAGTAGGGAGGAGCGAGGGAAAATAGTCGATTAACAGAGATCAGTTGTAAAACCGTAAAAGGGTTGATGCATTCCATTCATCTCTTGGAGGCTCAGAGAGGTATCTAGTCGCGTTCACCGTCGAGGTTGTCTCTCAACTAACTGACACCCCGACCGGCAAACTCAAGTTTTTTGCGCGGTTGCTTATTTTGACAGGCTTATCGTCCCGCACTTTAAACAACTACACAACCGCGAGGACTTCAAAGCAGATATGCCAGATTCATTCTTCTTCTCGGACTAAATACAATACTTACATCCAATTAATTCGACAAAGAGGAATTAGTGACGAATTAATGATAACTTGATAATATTTGTAGGTACTACACTACTAACCTTTATGGCTTTGTTCATTTGGGATCATTCGTGTGATACAAAATGGCTGTAACGCTTTGGTTTATAACTACGTGTGAGACTCGTGGTAAGGAATTTGGGCCACGAATAGTAAGCACGAGTCTGACTCGTGGTACCTCGTTCGGACTTCCTACCTTCTTGTTTACTAGGGTCCAGTCGGGAGATAGCGTGTTGGTCAAGGGGCTAATAAACAACTTTATAAAATTTAATGCAACATGACGTAAATAAAAGCAAGTATATAAACGCCGAGTATTCTTTAGCAATGATATTTTATTTCGACAAGCTCTGTTCGCGACGATTGCTGGCCAAGAAGTGACTTTCCCAGCTTGGGAAAGTCTCCGCGCTGTCCCTGAGTGAAGGCTCTTCAAGGGCCTTCGGGGTTGTTTATGATAGGGCCTGGCGCCCGTCGTTGGGGTCCGCTCGATTACGCGACGCCCTGTCTCTCGTCACGCCAATGTTTAGGCGAGCTGTCTCGAAATTTCTAACATTAAAGTAGGTATGGATTATTGAAATTAGAGAGTGAAGTATGTCTAAGCTAGGCTTAGATAGAGCTAGGAAGAAGATTAAGCAGACCACTATCAAGAATATGAATGGTTTCCTTCCAGGAATCGGGGGACCAATAAGTCTGGAGAGTTTAAAGCGCATTGGTAAAGTTTTAATAGCATTTCTAGGCATTTAAGTACGAATGATTAAAATTAGGTGTGAATTATGTTTGAGATAAGCAGAGCTAGGTATGAATTAGGTCATTAGCATGGGAAAAATGGTGTGGTATTAAATATCGCTTGATATTATTGGTCACTTTGCGTTGAGGTTCAGGATATAATATCAGAAAGTATACATTTTAAGGTGTAATCTAGGTTAGGTCTGAATTAGCTCTAAGTTTGAAGAAAATCAACTGTAATTAAATTTTGCACCTGACACCATAGCGTGAGGACACCAAGCATATAATTGCAACACAAATAAAAATTCAAATACGGGAAGCTAGTCGTGGAATAAATACAGAGTGCGGTGCAATTTATTCTGGTGCCATTTATTGCACCACACTTCATATCTTTAGAGCGTGTAAGATATATTTGCAACACACTTAAAAATTCAAAGATGAAAAGGTATGTACTCGAACAATAAATACTGGTCTGGTGCAATAAATTACACCAGAATCCGTAGCTTCACAACGCTGAACATATAATTGCAACACACATAAACATTCAAATACGAGAAGCTGCGTAGTCGTGAAATAAATAGGGAGTATGGTGGAATTTATTCTGGTGCAATTTATTGCACAACTCTCCAAATATTTAGAGCATCTAGGATACATTTGCAACACACATACAAATTCAAATACGAGAAGCTGCATAGCCATGAAATAAATACGGAGTGTGGTGCAATTTATGCTGGTGCCATTTATTCTGGTGCAATTTATTACACCACACTCCATATCTTTAGAAGGTCTAGGATATATTTGCAACGCACTTAAGAATCCACATACGAGAAGCTACATAATCGTGGAATAAATACGAAGTGTGGTATAATTTATTCTGGTGCAATTTATTGCACCACACTTCATATCTTTAGAGCGTGTAGGATACATTTGCAAACCACTTAAGAATTCAAATACGGGAAGCTGCATAATCGTGGAATAAATCCGGAGTGTGGTGCAATTCATGCTGATGCAATTTATTGCACCACACTCCGTATCTTTAGAGCGTTCAACAGATATTTGCAACGGACTTAAAAATTCAACGATGAAAAGGTTCGAAGTCGGACAATAAATACTGGTCTAGTGCAATTTATTGCACCAGAATCCATGGCTTCACAATACCGAACATATAATTGCAACACACTAAAACATTTAATGCCGAGGAGGCACGCAGTCCAGCAATGAATACAGAGTCTCGTTCAATAAATTGCACCACACTTCTCAGCTTTAGAACATCTAACATATAATTACAACACACTTAAACATTCAAAACCGGCAGGTACTTATTTAATCAATAAATACAGCGTTGGTGCAATTCATAGCACCACATTTAAAAATTCAAAGACGTGGAGGTACATAGTCGAGCAATATATACGGAGTGTGATGCAATTTATTACATCACACTCCACAGCTTTAAAACGTCCAACATATATTTGCAACGCATTTAAAAATTCAGAGACGTGGAGGTACATAGTCGAGCAATAAATACAAAGTGTGGTGCAATTTATTGCACCAGAATATCTTCGTCATTTATACAGGAATATTTATAATACACTTTCCAACATATAGGGAATGATAATTAATACCAAAAAAAAATGTTAATCTCTTGGAAATCCTAAATGTAACCCCACAAAGTAACTCGCGAAAAATCTCTCAGGCTTGTAGGTCCGGTGACATCTTTCCGAAAATTCTTCCGAGTCCCAGCAGCGCATTGTTTTTGATTATGCGGCGAGCTCATCAGCATCTTAGTGAGGGTATCGTGCGCTTTTCAATTATAAGGACGCCCCATTGTTTAGTTGGACCCGTTCAGGCATTCACCGGTACTTTTCGATCTTCATGGGTTCCCATAGAGCGTAGGCTCCTGTGGGAACACGCTTCTCAGCGATGTGCACAACCACCAATTCCTGTGGGAAATATCTTCACCCTCCTGCGCCCGACAGATCGCTATCAAAGGGGCTTCATGGTGTGCAAATTGGTTTACATGGTCGGTGTTTCGCTCTCGACGCACTGCACCTCCCCATAAAAAGGAAGCCACGCTTCGATTCAGGGCAAATCGACACGTGCGGGAAATATTACTGTTAAACGAAATTAAAAAGCGGTGTCATCGAGGTCTACTCGCCGTCGTATTTATTATACGCTCGACTGCGTGCATCTTCCTCTCGTAATTTTTAAGCGTGTTGCAATTATATGCCGCATGCTTTGAAGATATGCAATTTATTTAACCAGACTTCGTATTTGTTTAACGACAATGTACCTCCTCATTTTTTAATTATCAAGGGGGCATTTCACTGTGAACGCACAAAAAAAGCATATTTTCAATAATTTTTTTGTCAGGAACCATTGCATAAAATTGAATGAATGTTTCTTTCCCTTAAAGGTATGATTAAGAAAAGTAAATAAAACATATTTTTTTTTTGGTAAAAAATATTTCGTCATTTATTTACAAAATAATATGTATGTGTGCAAAAAAAATGTTATCCGCTGGCGCAGATGATTTCGGCTCTCCTGGTAATCTGAAACAGAAAATCGAAAAAGTTTATTAAACTATGTCGTCACACCTATAGTCGGAACCTCCACTTATTTATTTCATCGAAAATAAACAAAATGGCAGCGTTTCTTGTGAAACAGAGAAAAAAAAAACATTTTTTTTTGTACCGTACATCAGGTGAAATTGTTAGTAAAAATCAAAATATCAACTACTTGAAGGTTCCGACGATAGTTGTGACGACATAGTTTAATAAACTTTTTCGATTTTCTGTTTCAGATTACCAGGAGAGCCAAAATCACCTGCGCCAGCGGATAACTTTTTTTTTGTTTTTGATAACTGATTTTTTACCAAAAAAAAATTTTTTTATTTACTTTCCTTAACATACCTTTTACGGGAAAAAACATTCATTCGGTTTCATGCAATAGTTCTTGAGAAAAAAATGATTGAAAATATGCTTATTTTTGTGCGTTCACAGTGAAATGCCGCTTAAGTGTAGTGCAATAAATTGTACCAGTTTTTGTATATTATTTATTGTTCGACTACGTACTTACCTCCACGGCTTTAAACTTTAAGTGCAATTTATTGTTCACCAGTCTCTTTAGGACTTTCAAGAAATTGAATTTATTTTATTACTGATAATCATAAGAATCATAAGGATTCCTCCATAAATGACGAATAAGAGGTTACATATATTTAATATTTTCAAAGAATCGAATAAAATCAAATCATTTTTATTATTCAAATGGAATTCAAAATTTTCTATTATTTATTATCATTTCCTATTGCTTGCAAAATATTTTAAAACATGAGTCATAAATGTTCCTCCATAAATGACGAATAAGAGGTTGCATACCTTTACGATTTTTAAAAAGTTAAATTTTTGTATTATCAATTATCATTCTCTATTGTTTGGAAAATAATTTATAACAAGAATTATGTCTTGATAACGCGAAAATTTATTTAATATCTAGGACTCAAAATCTTGATATCGTTTTCAATCAAACTTTTATTATTGAGTATCATTCGTTATTATTTGGAAAATAATTTTAGAACAAGGATCATATCGTGATAACGGGAAAATTATTTAATATCTAAGACTTAAAATCTTGATATCGTTTTCAATAAAACTTTTATTATCAATTTTATCATTCTCTCTTGTTTGGAAAATAATTCTAGAACAAGGATCATATCTTGATAACGGGATAATTTATTTAATATCTAGGACTCAAAATCTTGATATCGTTTTCAATAAAACTTTTATTATCAATTTTATCATTCTCTCTTGTTTGGAAAATAATTTTAGAACAAGGATCATATCTTGATAACAGGAAAATTTATTTAATATCTAGGACTCAAAATCTTGATATTCTTTTCAATAAAACTATTGTGGTCCATTCAATTCATGATAAACTCATATGATCTATATTTAATCGAAGAACGATTAAGAGAAGTTTTGTTAGAATTCTCCATTAAATAAATCCACGGAATAACTACGCTGAGTGATACGCGTTTACGGACGTAATTAACGACACAATACAAATAAAGGAGCAGGACGTCGGTTTTCTAGCAACACAGAAATCCGATACACGAGATCATCGGTGCGATTTCTCATCATGGGAGAAAATCAACAGAGGACATCAAAGGAATTGACCCCGCCTTGGGCACTGGCAACGACGCATGTTGCACACGCTCATACACAAAAACGCGTCACGTGATCGTGTAAATATATACCAAGCGCGGGGTGTACGACTGTGACAAGACGACGTATGTATGTATGTAAGTACCTATGTACTCAACGAAACCAGAAACTGACTCACAGGCCACTCCGTGAACTCGACCCATTATATCATGCAACCGAACAGTACAGAAATCGTGTTTTCTTTTTCGACTCGATGAAGCTCCACGAGGAAGAGGAACGCAGACCCGGGCGTTGAAGGCGTTGGAAAAATGGTCTTGTGACGATATCGTCATGACCATTACATTGTGTCATTGTAACAATAACATTGTAACGATAACGTTGTGGCAATTACACTGTTACAATCTCATTGTAAAGAAAATCTTGTGACGATGGCGTTATGGCAATGGCGTTGTAACAATGACGATGTATCGATTGTGATACTGACGATGGAACAATTGCACTGTGGTGGTTGCATTCTGAACATAGCCTTATAAGGATGCCGTTGTGACGATTGCGTTATGATGTCAGCATTGTAAAAATTGCTTTGTGGCGATAGCATTGTGATATTAGCGTTGTGGTGCTGACGTTGTAACGATAGCGTTGTGACGATTGCGTTGTAATTTTAGCATTGTAAAAGTTGCTTTGTG
>NC_071982.1:10158782-10161447 GCF_026283585.1 Hylaeus volcanicus
CGTTGTAACGACAGCGTCGTAAAGAAGAGTTTGTCACAATGGTATTGCGACGATCCACGTCGGAATGTTTAGCATTGTAAGAATTGCCTTGTAGCGATAGTATTGTGACAATAGCGTTGTGGTGATGACGTTGTATAGAAGAGTTTGCGACAATGGCGTTGTGACGATTGTGTTGTAATGTTACCACTGTAAAAATTCCCTTGTGGCGATAGCATTGTGACAATAGCGTTGTGGTGATTGCATTGTAATGTTAGCACTGTAAAAATTGCCCTGTGACAGTACCATTATATCAAATGTGTCGTAACGATGGTGTTGTAACGATAAAAAGTACCTTTGTGACGATATCGTTATTACTGTGGCATTGTAAGGATATCACCATCGGGACATTCTACGTCAATCAAGCCTATAAACGGTGATTCGTACAACATGGAACATTTTACATGTTATATCTACCGTTGTAATCACGAGGAAGAGGAACGCAGACGCTAGCGCTGTTGCAGGGATGAAGCAGATATTTAAGGATGTATAGAAGGCACAATCGTAGATATATGTGTATGAAATTTAAATTAATTGAATATCTTTGTAACAAGTGCCATACTAGGCACTAAAAATCCGGAAATATTTGAGATGGTTATGTATACTGAATAAATAGTACACTATTCAATTACGGCGCCCCCACCAAACACTATACCAAACTTACTCAGACAGTATTTCAGTCAAATAGGATAGTATAAACAGAAACCTATATCCGAAAGTATTTATTTTATATTACGAGGGTTGATCAAATATAAACGAGACTTTTGTTTCTGATTGCGTAAACTTAAAGGGAGCGGGTGACCGCTTCTACAGTGTATTGTTTAGGATGTCAGGAGTGGGGAGAGCATGGCATTGTTGAGTTCAGACAAGTTTGACAGTAACAATCACAGTGTCAGAGCAACAAGTGCACGTCTCAGTTGCGCAACGCATAATTATTAAATTTCTTACCCATGAATGCGTCAAACCAGTTGAAATTTTGCAAAGATTGATGGTACAGTTTGGGGATCAAACACTATGAAGGGTTGTTTGCCAGGCCAGGCGTGTTTGCCTGGCATAAGAAATTCAAGGAAGGACGTAAACAAGTTGAAAATGTGGAACATGATCGCCGTCCTCGAAGCAGCATTACGGAAGAGAACATTCGCACGATTCGAATCCTTCTTGAAGGATTCCTTCTTGACTTCTGACACTTTCTGAAATTACAGCGCAGGTTGGAATAAGTTATGGGAGCTGTAAGCTTTTAAGGGAGGTAAAGGTTGCTGATCGTTCCAAAAGACGTAACCAACCGATTCGAGATGTCATTCTCCTCTACGACAACGCTCGGCCCCATACTGCAGGTCTCATTCCCTTACGTTTCCACTTCAAAATGAGTTCTTCAGAAATACGCAGAAATGATGAGTGACGAACTTTCCCCTTACGCGTATAAACAATTGCTTATAAATCATAAACTATTGAGGTACAAACGCAACGAAAAGCGATACAAACGGGTACAAACGATTCTAAAGAATAGGGAAAAAACAGATTTCAAAAATCTTAATGTCGGGTGGTTTATTAATTGATGAAGGTACAAACGAAACTATTTATGGTACAATCAATTTTTGAAGTTTTTCATGGGGATCTCACTTCTTTTTACAAAGATAATTTCTATAGTGAATGACTTCAAATAATAGAAAATGGGAGATCAGTTTGAATCCTTTAAGGTTTCAAAAGTACGCGGAACGCATTGCAGGAAGTCTCATTGCAAGAAATTTATTAAAGAAAAAATGTAATCACTTTATCAGTAATATTTAAATGCAACAAGACTTTCTGTCATGTGTCGTGGGTACTTTTGAGAAATTAAAGGACTAAGTCTGACCTCTCTTTTTCTATATTATTGTAATACAATAAATTATGTGTTACAAATAGTGGATCTCTGTTCATTTTCTCAACATTTAAATTTCTTGCAGTGAGACATCCTGCCATGCATTCTGTATACTTTTGGAAACTTAAAGAACTGAAGCTGGTCTCTTTCCTATATCTGGCTTCAGACACATTATGTATATTGTAGACTCTACGCTTACTATAATAAAAGACAAATGTATTTTTATTTTAAGCTCTACATTAATTTGCAAGTAAAACAAGGTTTGTATGTGTTATGTGCAAATAAAATTAATGTCATATGAATAACGCACAATTTATTATATTACAATACCAGATTCAGTCCTTAAAGTTTTCAAAAGCACACAGAACACAAGGCAGAAAGTCTCGTTGTAACAAACTTAAATGTTTAAAATGAAGTATGAAATGAAAAAAGAGGTCTACACTATCTCTAACCCACAATTTATTATATTATAATTCCAGTTTCAGTCCTTTAAGTTTTCAAAAGTACGCAGAATGCACGTTAGAAAGTCTTGTTGCAAGAAACCAAATGTCACTAATCCAAACTGACAGGTTATACAGGTTAGAAATGAACGAGCAGCATGAGTGACAGCCATATTACAATTCCGACCGACGAGCCTTGCCGACTGATTCCGAGAGTCGACGAATCGACGAATGGCCTTAGCTCCTATTGGCTAAGTGTTGACGAAAAGAATAAGAATAACAATAAGAATGAAGAATGAAGAATGAAGAATGAAGAATGAAGAATGAAGAA
>NC_071982.1:10161457-10182649 GCF_026283585.1 Hylaeus volcanicus
AGAATGAAGAATGAAGAATGAAGAATGAAGAATGAAGAATGAAGAATAAGAATAAGAATCAGAAGAAAAATGTACAATTTCTGACCGATTCATGACATGATATTACGATATCTCAGTTGTACATAGACCGATTTTATTGATTTTGGTTTTATTAGAAAGCTTATAAAATACAGCAGGCGTGACGAGATATTAATGACAGCAGTTTCGGGTTAGGTTGGAATCGCGTTTTCTCGAGTAAAAGATACGCGGTAGCGGCAGCGCCAGGCATATACGGGGAGGCTATTTTTTTCATGTACTTGGCGTCGAGACGCTACCGCGTTTCTAGATAATATTAACTTCGGTCACGCATATTATCCCTTTGGAGTATGTACCTACCTGCGGGTGGTCATAAAGACCAGTCCCATAGTTGGAAAGAATAGCATTGCCCAAGCTCTGAGGGTTTGAAAAGGGACAAGAACGAAGAAAAAGGCGATGTTATTCCCGAACGTGTTCGCCGGATCCACCACCTCGTGGATCGCTGAATTTGGTTCGCGAACACAGTTTTCGCCTAACCCAGCGGGGCTACTTTTACGATTTAACGCCTATTAGGAGGGTCATTTGTTAGCGAACTCTGCTATTTCTCGTTCACACTACGGCGAAAACCGGTGAATAACAGGGTTAGCTACCATGTTCACGAACGATGTACGCGAACCAGTGTTCGCGCAGTGTGGATCCGGGGTAACTTGCAAAACATTAGAGGAAATGAGATGGACTCCACTTGACCATCCTCCCTACAGCCCTGACCTATCGCCCTCCAATTTCCATCTCTTTGGGCCACTTAAAAAAGCACTAGGAGGACAACGGTTCCTAGACGATTCGGCGGTGGAGGTCTTTGTGCGCAATTGGCTCCTAACGCAGCACTCTTCGTTTTACGATACTGGGATTAAAAACCTTCCAATCCGCTGGGAAAAATGCATTTCCAAAGCAGGAGATTATGTTGAAAAGTGATACGTGCTTGGATATTTTATTACACTGAATAAAAGTATTTTAAAACTGAAGTCTCGTTTATATTTGATCCGCCCTTGTATTTTATATTAAAACAAAATTCCAGAACTTCACGCATGTTTCATGCATCTCGACTGTAATCTCCCCTTAAACGGTCCTGTTTTGTTGGAGCCGCGCCCCATCAGGTCCACCTCGCTCGCAAAGTAAACAATTACCAGTGAAATTTTACCGTTAACAGACGTCGCCATAGATGGTACACGAACCATTGCTTGAGAATTAGCGACGGAATCACCGAGCGCCGCGTCTCGGCGACAGCCTGTATTGGATCACCCTTGCACGTCCATCTGAAACTGTTTGTGCGTGCAGACAGATCGCTCCAACAGTTACTTCGAATAACTTCGTTACTTAGAAGAGGAGAGGTCGCGCCGGCTCCGTTTAACCCTATTAACGCGCGTACGGCCCGCTTATTCGCTGGATATTTGCTCGACAGCGCCACCTCCTAGCCTCGCCTCTCTGTCCCTAGATCCTCGCTCTGTCGATGCGAAGTGTACGCGTTAATTGCCGTATTCAGGTACAATCCGAAAGGGTTGCCTGGTGCGCGCTGACTTCTGAATAGTGGAGCTAATACACCGTCGTAATTCGTTTAAAGGGAAACAGCAAGAGCGCGGACTATTCGCCGAAGAAAAGTACGGAGAGTTGCGCGACTACGCTCTATCCGGCTCTATCTGGACGAATTTTCCACTGATTGAAGGTCTGGAAGAGGAATAGAAATTGACGAGGCGGGACAAAAATGGATCGGCTACGTAAAAAAGGGAAAAATAGACGAATACATGCATAAAGTTTCGCACTCGGTAGCAGAACTCTCAGTCTCTTACAAGGAGAGTCCTTTCGGGGTCTGATGACGTTTTTCTTTTTTTAATTTTCACAAGTAGTTGCTTGTTTCGCATCACAGCTTTCTTAATCATTTCTTCTTTTGAATATAATCTAATTTACATTCTCCTTTTCCTATTCTGTATATTTAAATTATAATTTGTATAAAAAATACCACATTTACATTGCCTTTACATTGATGCTTTCGTTTAATGATTTGCAGGGTATTCCAAAAAATTTGACCTCCTAATAAAATACCATAAAAACTTTATTTTTTCACAAAAACCAATTTTAACAACGAGGATTTATAGACAACACCTCTGGCTATAATTGGTTTCGAAGTGGCGTCAAACAATTTTTTCAGTATCGTTAGACATCTGAAAAAAGTATGCTAATACATTTACGCCGACGCACCACGGGGCGGCGCGGTGGTACACGCCATCTGATAGACACGCGAGCGCGAGCCACCGATGGCACACGCCGCCCGATGAGAGAATGGAGCGCGAGCCGGCGTAAACGTGTTTAAAAAGGCGGAAAATTCTGAAAAAAAAAATACAGTATCCGTAGCACAGAAGTCAACAAAGTGTTAATACTTAAAGACGCTGATCTTTACCATGGAATACAATTACATACGAATGAATATCGATACGCTTAAATAAAAAAAGGAAAAAAGAAAAACTCTTAAGGGGATATTATCGTCTAGAAATTTGTTTTTTCAGTAATGTTTAGGAATTAATTTTGCGAAAACTATCAAACCTACAGTACCAGGATTTTTATGTATAATAAAACACGTTTCGACTAACAAAACAAATTTTTATGAAATACTTGATTGAAATCTATACAAATTATGCGTTGTTATGCAGGTTGTGGCGTGAGACGCTCGTTCAATCGGGCGCACAGGCTGTGGCGGTTCTAGTCGCCTGAGACAGAAAAACAAATTTTTTTTCAATCTATATGAATGTAATTATCGTCTGAACTAGAATTAAGTAAGTACTAAATTTTTTATCGGAATCGCAGCTGTTTAATTTTAAGCTGTTAAATTAAGGTTTAATTTTCGCGGGAAATTGTCAACTAAAATATGAGAACAGGGCTAAAATATTCAAGCTATCGGTATAATTCTATTTCAGACCATAGGTGATGGTGCCCTCGAAATGTGTGTAAAACCGGAAGTCAGTCGGTCCAATAGTTTTTGAGAAAAACGTACGCCCGACTTGAAAAATATCGTTTCGAGAAAAACGTGTTTAAAGTTTGCTATACGTTTAGCACCAATACTGGTGAACAGGCTTTAAGCCTCTGTAAGTATGAGAGCTCTACGAATTTCAAATTAATATTTTAGAGGCACTTGCACATTCTCAAAACGATAATACCTAGACGATAATACCCCCTTAATCCAAAGCTGTTTACAATTCTGGACTTCCAGCTCCACACTGTGCGGACAGTTTTCCCATTAGAAAGAGGCCTATCGTTAGAAAGTTCAGGGTCGTTTAATCGAACTCACCCGATCGTGAGTCGGACCTAATCAAGAATGCGCACTGCGAAACCGAATGAGCGTAATAAAATTAGTGGGCTTAGGCCCTTTTCTGCGAACCCTCGTCAATCTGATCAAACGCGTCCAGGAGACCTCAAAATGAGACGGAAAACGTGTTCCTGGTCGTTGTATATTCGCACTGTACGATTGTTTGTTTATTGGGGGAATGGGAGGGGGGGGGAGAGAGGCTTCTGTACAGTTACGGCGACCCTTGGTAAATACCCTCACCCTCTTTCACTGTTACTCTCACTCTTAACCCAACTCTCTGTCTCACCCTTCCAAGGAGAGCCTTTTTGGTGTCTGTTATCGTATTTTTTTTTTTTAAATTTTGACAAGTATTTTGGTATATTTGTTCGTTATCATATTTAGAAAGTGCAAGCCAATTGTTAATCTAGTTGTTCTGTGGATTTATTTAATGGAGGATCTTAACAGAACTTCATTTGAATGTTCATTGACTTAATATGAATCATATTTCTAAGAGTTTCAAAGTAATATATTCGTGTATAATTGGAAGTAAAAATTCAATTTTTTTTATGAAACAAGAGTCGAAAATGGGGTTTCCAGCTCGGATCAAGTAAATAGATGCAGGGCATCGTTTGCTCTGCGCGGGACGCTTCGCAGCCTTGCTAGTTTCTTTGAACCAAAAACGGATTTCGAATAGTTAAAGTAGAATAAATTTGAGGGGCCATACCGTTTTTCATTTTCTGAAAATCCTCTGGATAAGACAATGGCAGCCGTTTGAAGAAAAAATCAAATTTCTTTGCTGTTTTTATTCTTTGCTCAATGAACGAAAAAAAGATGCGTAAATGAATTTTTGACAAAAATCGCTTCATGATGGCCCCACAAAATGAATTTCCTTTCAACTGGCGGAGATTCATGGGAATCGGTTAATCGTAGAGCGCATCGTGCTCTAAGAAATACTGTTTCGAAAAAAACAGGTATTAGACAGACTCTCAAACAGTATTTCCACGTAGATAGTATACATGCATACATTAACACTATTCAATATCGCATCAAATACTATCCCAAACCTAATCAGACAGTATTTCCATGGAGAGCGTATATCCATCAGCAGTAATTAATATTGCCACCCCCACCCTCAACAACTCAACACTCAAAAGAAAAGAACAAGTAGTAACCAACCGAGTGAGAATTGGACACACAAATCTCACTCATATTCATCTAATCAAAAATTAAGAAGAACCTACATGTACCAGTTGCAATACACCGAACACAATAGAACACATCATCACCACCTGCGTCAAGTACCAATGAGAAAGAAGAAAATTCAAAATCCATGAAAAAAATCGAAAACGCCACCAATACAATTGAAAGTTGTAATAACTTAAGCATGTTCCCTTAAGGGGGTATCCTGAATTAGGAGGTCTAAAAAGAGCTGTTTTTCGTGAATTTTTTTAGGATGGAAAAAAATAATTAATTCTATCAAAATTTTTATCCTATTTTCATACATACAGGGTTACTCAAAATAGACTATAGGAAGTTTTTTTTAAATAAAATAGATACTCTTTTTAATTTTATTAGTTTTTTTTTTATATAATTATCAGGTATTATCTATGACAATTATGTGTGAAAAACGATATCTGTCAGATGACCACCGCGACCACTTTTACAGACATCGATTCGAAAATCAAAATTTTCGATAAAATTTTGCCATATTTGCTCGTTTAATTCACCAATTTCATTTCTAATGTTGTTTTTCAGGTCATGAATTGTTGCTGGTTTGCTGGCATAAACTTTACTTTTCAAATAACCCCAAAAAAAGAATCCAATGGGGTCAAATCACACGATCGAGGTGGCCAATTCTCATCACCATTCCTTGAAATTAATCGACCATTGAATTTCGATCGCAATAAACTGATGTTTTCACGCGTTGTGTGTGGCGTAGCTCCGTCTTGTTGAAAATAAACATTGCTTGTGTCGATTCCATTTAATTTCGGCCATAAATAATTAATAATCATTTCATTATAACGGGCACCATTCGCTGCAACTGCATCTTCATTCTCGTTTTCGAAAAAGAATGGACCGATTACGCCTTTCGACCAAAATCCACACCGAACAGTAACTTTTTTGGATGAAGTGATTTTCCTTTAATGGCTCTTGAATTTTCATCTCGCCATGTGCGACAATTTTGCTTATTGACGTATCCATCCAATGTGAAGTGAGCTTCATCGCTGAAGATGATTTTGCGTGAAAACAATGCATCAATTGAACGATGTTCTAACAACCAATTAGCGAAATTTCTGCGTTGCAAATGATCACGTTCTTTCAATTTTTGAGCTACTTGAATTTTGAAAGCATGCAAATGCAAATCTTTATGCAAAATTCGCCACAAACTCCCATAAGAAATACTCAATTTTTAAGAAAGACGTGGAATTGAAGTTGATGGATCATTAGCAACACTTTCACGAACAACAGCAATGTTTTCATTCGACCGAACTGTTTTTGGACTTCCAGACTTTAGTTTATCATGAACAGATCCAGTTTCATCAAATTTTTTAACCAAATTTCTAATTGTTTGCTCTGATGGGCGATTATGTACGCCGAAAAAATCACGTAATTTACGATAGGTATTTTATATTGAACACTGATTTTCAAAATAAATTTTGATCACTTTAACACGCTCTGCAATCGTATACGACTCTATAGTTAAAATTGTCTATCATTGTAGGTTAGAAATAAAAGAAAATAAACATGGCGTTTAATAGATGTTCTCATTCAACATCCTAAAGGTACTTTTGGATAACCCTGTATTTGAGTAGTCTGTACAAATTTTTTCAACAAGAAAACACATTTGTAAATCACCTCACAATTAAAACCTCTTATTGGCGGGAAAGATGCAGGTCGTAATTTTGGTTTGACACAAAAAAAAAACAACAAAAATTTTCATTTCAATAGATTTTTTTCTATTTGAACTAAGAAAAACCCGCAAAAATGGTGAAATGTGAATTTACTGCAAATTTGAAAAAAGAACGAATTCTTTGGATGAAAAAAATCATTTTAACTTGATAAAAAAGTTGTTTACAATTTTTTTGTATGAATTTTCTTAGTTCACATCGAAGAAAAACGTATGAGAATGAAACTTTCTTTTGTTGTTTTGTGTCAAACCAAAATTACGATCTGCATCTTTCCCGCCGATAGGAGGTTTTAATTGTGAGGTGCTCTATAAATGTGCGTCACAGAAAAAATTTGTACAAACTACTCAAATATGTATGAAAATAAGAGAAAAAGTTCGATAGATATTAATTATTTTAAGAACCGCTTTTTTTAGACCTAATTCAGGATACCCCCTTGAACAAACAAAACTATTCACCCAAATTTAGACGTACCAGAAATTCATGTAGTTGCTAATAACCCTGTGAGGTGCATGTAACTATAAAAACACAATTAAAAAAAAAAAAAAAAAAACATTTGATGAATGCAAGTGCGAATAAACTCGTAAGCGTGGATATAGCTATATGACAACGATATCGAAAGGAACCCCTGGAAATTGTTGACAGTTGAACGGTGATTCATACTAATGACGAGTGCCGCGTTCATCGATTGAATTTGTAACGCTTGCTGGAAGCCTAGAACGCACCTGCGCTCATTACAAACGTTCCTTTCAAGCAAAGAAAGAGAGGAAAACGGTTTATTCTGCGATCCATTGCTGACGAGTAATATTAGATTAAATATTATACGAAATTGTAAAGGATCGGTTCAATTCAACCTTTCGATTCACGACAAGCATAAATCCACAAACATTGCAAAGTATAAAAGAGTTATAAAATTCATAATAATTAAAAGATATTTATGAGTGTAAATAAAAAATTGATTTAATAATAGGCTTTAAGGGGTTAGTCACAGTCAGGAAAATGGAAACGGACAGTTTCTTGTGTGTGTGTTTTTTTAAGGTATTAAATAATAATTTTTACTACTGAAATGTAAATATATTACAAAGTATGTCTTAAAGAACTATAAAAGAATTTTTGTTTTAAAAAAAGGTTAATTCATTTCGTCATAACAGGCGATGGCGTGGGTGGCCACTTGGTTTGCGGTGAGCAAGATTTCTTCAAACTGGTGCACCTGAAAACAAAACTAAAGGTAGATTTAGAAAATATATTAGACTAACGGGTCCCTGATCGAAGGATTTTTTATTTTCTTGTATACTTTTTTTTATCCTGTATTGAATCGCTTAATTTTAGTGAAAAAATTGGAAATCAACTTCAAATGTACGCCATCTTGTTTTAAATTAATTTTGTCGAAAATCCTTCGTTCAGGGACCCGCTAGACTAATATATTTTCTAAATCTACCTTTGCTTTTGTTTTCAGGTAAACCAGTGTAGAGAAATCTTGCTCACCGCAAACCTATGTTTTTAAATCATCGTCTACGTCATTGGCTGTTATGACGATATAAATTAAACGTTTCTTAAAACAAAAAAATGTTTTTTAGTTCTTTAAAACATGCTTTATAATATACTTAACTGTTACTTATGCAAATTATTATTTAATAACTAAAAAAAAATCACAAAGAAATGTTGTTTTTCCTCTTCCTGACTAAGACTAACCCCTTAATTGTCGTTTCTTGATTTACAGGTAAAAGTGTAAATATTGTAAAATAAAATCTCCACTTCATTTACAGAGAAACAAATTCTCATTATTGTTAATCTCGACACATTATAGTGATTGTCTTATACACGTACGTAGATTCAAATTCGTTCGATTATCTTTCCCCCAGAAATTAAACCTGCCGATCCTCCCTGGAGCCACTGTGAAAATATCTGCAGACCGTCTCCAACGATTGTAAAATAAAGTTGGATGCATCGTTGGCCCTAGTTCGGAACGAAACAGCTGTCGTTGAACGTAGATGCACGTGCTGACTAATAGTGCGTGGGAATATCAAAATTTCTCTTCGACGCGCCATTAGACGGTTTCAATTGTGCGACCGTTAGTTGGAATTCCAAACGAGTTTGGGGCAACTGGGGACATCGCTGTAATTAACGCATCGACGTTCACTTGGGACCCCCAGCAAATAGGCGGTTGAGTTTACGTGGGAACGTCACGATCCACACTCGTCTGTGGAGTGGTATTTCGTGGTCAAAATTTAAAATATTTTTACTGTTATACTATGGAGTTCGTACAGTAATATATATTTAAGATAAGCATAATTATTCTGCATGGGAAAAAAGAAGTAGTCAAAATTAGAGGTATACACTCCGGGACAAAAAGATAGCACACCTTATATTTTTCCATATTTTGTGTTAAATGCTAATTAAGATACATATTTTCTTTTACTGATAACTCAGAGCATGTCTGTGTATACAATTTACGAAATATCGTCCACAACATATACTTCGACAGGATTCTAACATAAAAAATGTAATTATTATTGTTCGCAAGCGGGACAAAATGATAGCACATGTAGTAAATCTACGCTTTCCAGTTACACTGAAGCTCGCAAATTGCGAACATCAGCCCCGGAACATAGTTAATAAAGTCCGTGATATTATTTCGTGTTATATATTTGTTAAAAAGAGGCGAACTATTATGCAAAAATGGGTCGCGGAAAGAAATTGAATGAGTGTGAAATTGACACTATAATAAAATTGAAAGAAGAACAATATTCAGTGACAAAAATAGCAAGAATTATGAATAGAAGTCGAAAAGTAATAATGAACTTCTTGGAAAATCCGGAAAATTATGGTAAAAAGAAGAGTTCTAGACGTCCGCAAAGTATAAATGCCCGGGAACGAAGTGCAATACTAAGAGCAGCATCAAATTCTAAGATGACTGCAAGGCGAATAGATCAGTGTTGGTGGAGGCACTAATATAAAGAATGTGAGACGTGTTTTACAAAACTGCAAATACATAACACGAAGAAAATTGAAGAAAAAGCCTTGGTTAACTGTGCAACGTAAGATGAATCGATTACACTTTGCGGAAAAGAATATTCATATGCGAAAGAAATGGCAAAGAATAATATTTGCGGATGAAAAGAGGTTTAACTTAGATGGACCTGATGGTCTGAGTTACTATTTGCACGATATGCGAAAAGTGGAACAGTTTTTGAGTCGTCGGCAAACGGGAGGTGGTGGTGTGATGATTTGGTGCGGTATCGGGTACTATGGTAAAATAGAAATCAAACTTATAACTGGAAAAATAAATAGCAAAATGTACTTGGAAATGATTAAGGAACAAATAAACACTTACGCCACCAGAATTGCTGGAGAGAAGTTTATTTTTCAGCAGGATAATGCCGTAGTACACACGGGAAAAGTAGTAAAAGAATACTTTTCTCGAGACAAAATTCGCGTTTTGGATTGGCCAGCAAGGTCACCCGACCTTAACATTATTGAAAATTGTTGGGGAAATCTTGCCCGAGCTATATATGGAAATGGCAGACAATTTGGAAATATTGCCGAATTAAAAAAATGTATTCAAGATGAGTGAGAGCAATTAAAACAAAAAATTATTAAAAATCTCCATATATCTTTGCCAAAGAGAATGATGGCTGTTATTAAATGTAAAGGAGGAGCCATAAGATATTAAGCATTAAATATCATTCGTTGATTTATTGTTATACACAATTTTAAGTTAAATGTGCTATCATTTTGTCCTACTATATTTCCTTAACAGTTCTTTCTTTTTTGAATAAAATTGTATAGACTGCCGAAATTCAATCCAATTTTATTTGTGTGTGTTTATAGAGGTATTTTACAAGAATGTATAAAAACAAAACCTTGGTTGTAATGTTAAAGAAATAAAAATATGTTAATTTTTAAGTGTGCTATCTTTTTGTCCCGGAGTGTATATATTTTGATTAGTTTAAGCTAGAGTTTATTTTCACGGTAAGACTGTTGTTTGGAAGCTTAAACAAACAAAAACAAAAAATATACATGTCGAATTGAGTAACCTCCTCCTTTTCGAAGTCGGTTAAAAATGTATAATTATAATTACACTAGTTTACAAAGTAAAAAGGAATGTACATTCAATGCCACCATTTTTTTCTTATGTATTTTGGCCTGCTAAATTCGAAAATCTTAATGAAAAATTTTTCTATGGATAGGTTTTCGAAATATGAATTTTTGAATTTTTCTTTGATATTTTTCTGAGATACCTTCACATTTTAGGCCATATCTCAAGTTAGAAACGTCCGATAGGGTCGCGCAAGATGTCATATTAAAGGTAATCGAATTTCCAACAATTGCTTCTAACATTGTTTTTCAATCGGTTCAATAGTTTAAGTATTACGGGCCAACATATATGAAAAACTTTGATTTTTTCGGCTAAAATAGAACACAAAAACTTCTTCCATCGCCATGCAAAAATAGAAACTTTCAAATTATGTCCTGTTTCTTATTGTTTATACATAGATCGCACTTTTACGAAGAAAACAAGCTTTTGTTCAATAAAATCTATGGATAAATACCGGAGTTATGAACAATTGAGTAAAGGTACAAAAATTCCAATGTTACTCTGTTTTTATATTTTTCTCCTATTTATATAGGAAACGTTTATTTATATAGAAATGTGTGAGAGAGACATTATCCTTTATTATCCTGTATTATATTGTATTATGTTGTACTATTTTATACTATGCAGTATTATGATATATTATACTGTATTTTACTGCATTATGCAGTTTAATGCTTAATAATGCTGTATTATTTTTTGTATTATACTGTATTATCGTGTATCATGTATTATCGTGTGTTGTATGTGGTTGTATTCAGGTCTGTGTTGTACTATGCTGCATAATTCTATATTATTTTCTGTACTATCCTGTATTATGCAGTTTAATGCGATATAATGCTGTATTAGTTTCTCTATTATATTGTAATACTCTGTATTACGTTGTATTATGTTGTATTATGTTGTATTATGCTGTATTATGCAGTGTAATTCTGTATTTACTGTATTATTCTAGATTGTACAGTATAATTCTGTATTATTTTCTGTATTAAGCTGTAATATTCTGAATTATATTCTATTCTGCTGTATTTTTAATTTATTTTACACAGGAATCTTTGAGATAACATCTGTTCCTTATTATCTTATTCCTTATTTATAACTTCTTTTGTACATCATTAATGTCTCCTTAAGATATGAACTAAACTGTAACCAGAAATGTTGTAAATACAGTGAATTTTGTGTACGCGTTTAAAGACAAAGCATCAATTTTAAAAAACTTACTCTAAACAGTAATTTCAATCTAATTTTAAATTAATATTCAAAGTTTTCAAATAAAGTGACCATATATAAGGTCTGAAAACCATGGTCGATTTCTTTTTGAGTCATCATTCCCAAAGATTGAGAAAATATTGTGGAAATATTGTTCGAAGAAGAACACGATAACTAAACAATTCCTCTATGAAATGAATTTAATGCGTGCCTGGAGGACGAGTTATTTTCTACTCGTGTCCCAAGCTCGTGTCTGGTATGAAAAGAAACGTAGACAGCGGTGGCCCCATTAGGCGACATTTCGGTAGCAAATTGTAGGTTTGCCATTCACGACGCGAATCGGGGAGGTTTCTTTATTCTGGATTTTTCTTTTTAGAGTTTCCATTGACATCGTTCAGTTCAGCGTCAACAATACCACGGCGACGCAACCGACCAGTCTCTAATGAGCGCGTGCCACTGACAGAAATACATGGGCATTATGTGTGCATGCCCCTTGTTGCCATAAACGTTGCGCAGAATGCACGCGCACGTGGCCATTTTAAAGGGAGGATCTTCTTAATACTAAATTTTAAGTTATTCTTGTGCTGCACTCGTATCGCGATAGCTACCCTTATTTATAATAGTCGATTGAAATATCACCTAAACGATTAGCTTTTCGACATACGCAGGTCGGTACTTTTCTATAAAGAATGTTTAGCTGAAACGCTTCATGTATAAAAAAGTACCTCATTCTATTTAAAAAAAAAGCAAAGTTGATCTTCACTACGGTGCATAACTATAGCACCGCTACAGTTTTCGTGCGTTTTGTAGATTTAATTAATAATTTCTAATTTCTAATAGTATCATGTGAAAGAGACTAAAAGTATATTATACAATTTCTTTCTTTCGTATTCTTATCCCCATAAATATCTAATGATAAATTTTATTTCCCATTTATCAGCTTTCAGATTCTTTTGCTACGGGGGTGACTCTGGAATAGGGGGACTGGGGTGATTTTTTAAAGAGTGACGAAATGGATATATTTACTTGACATTTTCGTACATTAACCTGATTTTTATTAGAACGTATTTGTATGTGTAATATGAGTCTCAACCTGATGGTCATTGCAATGTATCTATAGAAACTTTAAGTGTTACTTATTGTTATTCCTCTACTGTTACTGCAATTGTCAAGGACAATTGTAATCTGATAAAATAATAATAAATAGCAAACATCTATGGCTAGCAATCTTCATACACTACGGTGCCTAAACTATAGCACCGCTACAATCTTCCTGCGTTTTGTAGATTCAATTAATAATTTCTAATTTTTAATAGTATGAACGAGGCTAAAAATATATTATAGCAATGATAAAACGGCGAACATAACATTTATTTAAGACAACTAATAATAATACTATAGATATTTCATAGGTGCACAACTATAGCACCAATGGAATTATAACATAATAACAATATTAAATTATAATGTAATGATTAAATTATAATTTCAATGAATAAAAGGGGATGATTTAGTAATGAGTAAGACCTCCTTTCTTCTCGATTTACTTAAAAATGCGACTTGGCATACTCCCAACTAGTTTTTTCAAAATTTCATCGTTAATTTCATTCCAGGATTTTATTACAGCTTCTTTTAACTGCGAAATGCTTGAAAATTGTTGGTTGTGTGCATAAATACGCCGTGCCATCATACCCCATAAATTTTCCATCGAATTTTGATACGGAGACCATGCTGGCCACTTTAATAAATTTATATTAAGTGTTTGAAACCTCCTTAGTGTTGCTCGACTTTTGTGTATTGGGGCATTATCTTGTTGATACGTCCAAGTAATGTGATTTTTCGAATGAATAAACGGCAACAAATTGTTCTCCAATATTTCGATGTACTCGTAAACTATTCATTCTGGATAAAGGAAACGCTAATTCCAGCTTGCCATTCGAGCAAAACGCAGCCCATATCATTAACGTTCCCCCTCCAAAATTGCGTTCAGAGAAATATTTTGGGTCTTTTCGTAGGTCTCTCCAGTAACAATTGAACCCAACTGGGCCATCGAGATTAAACTTTTTCTCATCGAAAAGTATTACCTAACAAAGAAAGTTAAATGGAAGAAAATAATGTCACCTCTTAATTTGTCGATTAACATTAAACTTACATGATCCCAGTTGTTATTCATGTTTTCGCGGACGTATTCCATTAGTGCTATTTTGTGGCGTTTAGAAAAAACGGGTGCTGAAATTAGTTTTTGTTTGGAAATGTTTGGATTCCTTCTAAAAACATGTTGAATGGTCCAACGTGACACTTGGAGTCTACATTCCGCTACAATTTCCCGACAGCTTTTCAAACTATTGCTCCCAATTTTAATAATCTGCTTCTCAGCACGCGGGGACAGTTTTTTCTTAGGTCCTCCTTTCTTATTTTGGCCATATTTCGACGGATTACGTAAATCAATTGATATTACTTTAGGGAATCGCCCAAGTTTACGTGCAATTTCTCTAATTTCCAGTTCTAGCTTGTTATAAGCTCAAATTTCACCTTGCTCTTTCTCAGTAAGATACTTACCGCGTGGCATTGTATTAATTAATAAATACAATTCTGAATTAGATGAAAATGTTATGACAAACACCCTTGAAGTGTGATGAAAATGAAGGTGGTGCCATAGTTTTGCACCGATTCTATATTGTTTTTCGACTTTATCTCGATATATGCTTAGACTACTTCGGTATATTTCCTCTGAAATTTAGAGACGCGGTAAAAATTATCCGTCACCGCGTATATACTGGCGTTGGAGCTACCACGTATCTTTTACAGGAGAGATGGTCCATTCCAACCTAACCTGAAACTTCTTTCATGAATATCTCAACACGCCTGCAATATTTTCTAAATTTAAAGGCATTTTTATATAAACCGCATATAAGCATTCGAATAAAACCAAAATCAATAAAATCGGTCTATGTACAACTGAGATATCGTAATATCATGTCATGAATCTATCAGAAACGGTATTTTCCGTATGATTTTCCCGTCGTCAACCCTTAGCCAATAGGAGCTAAGCAAAAGCCGAGTGTCGTTCGTCGACTCTCGGAATCATTCGGTTGGGCATGGCTCTGTCGGCCATCGAGCGTTGAGAGTCGAAACAGATGTCATCATCCATAACCTGCCAAATGTCAAAAGTTTTTACACTATTGCATTATTAATTATATTTATATGAGCAAAATGTTTTCAATTTAGACTTTTTATGTAGGGTTTAATAACAAATTGCAGCCAGTGTTGTAAAGTGTTGATCAATTTTGATTACAAGGTAAGTTGTCTAAATCTGAATTGCCAGGTACCTTTATTCATACAGAAAACTGTTTTTAATATAGATCCATACCACCGAAGTGTTTTGAATTTAGACTTTTTATGCAGAGCTTATCCAAAGGAAGGGAACCACAGGCTTGGAGGTTATTCGTTAACAAATTGCAGCAACTGTTGTAAAATGTTTATCCATTTTCATTACAAGGTAAGTGGTAAAAATCTGAATTGTCAAGTACCTTTATTCATACAGAATAGATCCATACCACTAAAATGTTTTTAATTTAGACTTTTTATGTAGATATTATAGAAATGGAGTCATTTTCTCATTTCATCATTAACATTACAATTTCGTGCAGCAAGAAAAAAAATTGCAGGTATATATAATTATTTATAAATTGAACGAATACGTGTTTATAATTAATAAAATATATGAAATATATATATGCTATATATAGGCTTTTGTTATGCCCTCTCCCTTTATTTTACTCTATTCAATTAAGAAAACAAATAATAATCTAGACTTCTTATATAGAGTTTACAGAAATATCAATTTTATCTTTATAAATTTAAAATAGATTCTATATAATAAATGATTTGTAAAAAGAAGTGAGATTCGATAAAAAAAACTTCAAAAAAGTAAAAAAATTACGCCGAGTACATGAAAAAATGGAGGACTCAAGGTGTTATCATTGAAAAATAGAAGATCCCCATAAAAAACTACAAGAAAGTAGAAAAATATGTGAAATCGAAATGAGCTGCCAGATGATTTGCCTAGATTTCCGCGGCCTGGAAGTCAAATGCTTGGCGTGGCCAGGCAAGGTCAAGGTGTCGATGAATAAGAATTATTTTAAAACACAAAATAATGAAAGTGTACTGATATTGTCAAAGTTTTAAATTGACAAATTATCTGAAAGCTTGCGAGAGTAAAGGTATTGGCGTCGATGAATGATCTTAGAAATATTTTAAAACGCAATACAATGAAAGTGTACTCATAATATTGTCAGAGTTTTAAATTGACAAATTACCTGAAAGTCTGTGAGACAGAAAGTATGGGTATTGATGATCTAAGAATGACTTGCCTGGCCACGCCAAGCATTTGACTTCCAGACCGCGGAAATCTAGGCAAATCATCTGGCAGCTCATTTCGATTTCACATATTTTTCTACTTTCTTGTAGTTTTTTATGGAGATCTTCTTTTTTTCAATGATAACACCTTGAGTCCTCCATTTTTTCATGTACTTGGCGTAATTTTTTTACTTTTTTGAAGTTTTTTATCGGTTAATTATTCACATCGCTTTTTTGATATTATCCAACGACTTTCTTTGAATTTTTCTTTTAAGTTTAAAAAATCTTAATAATATCAGTGGTGCTATCCTGACGCGTCCACCTACGGAAAAACTGATATCACAATATTCCCAACTCGATACCATTTAAGTTTCTTATGAAACATTTTTCGCTACATGCCACAATATCGAAGTTATCAAGATGTCAAAATCGACTGAGACACCTTGTATACAAAGATTGATACCCTTACATTTTTGTTTATTGCTATTGTTACTAAGGCATCATTTTTACCTTATGGAGAAAATGTCCTTCTATGTACATCCCCGTTCAAAAGTATTTGGACACTTCCTTAATAGAAATAAATACAGTCTGTGTAATAAGTATTCGTACAGTAACCATTTATTTTAAATTGGTTGCTGTACGAATACTTCTTACACTGACTGTATCTAATAAAAGTTGCGAATCTATTAATATCAATCATTTATCTTTCGATATGTTTATGTTGTATTAGCGAATATATAGGGTGTCCCAAAAATGTTGTAACACCTTGAAATGTGTGGTTCGGGAGGTGATTTGAAACAACTTTTTCCTTAGCGAAAATGTTGTCCGAGGCTTCTTTAAGGAGATATTAACAGAAAACCCTGACCAATCAGAGCGCGAGTATGCCGGTGGAGCTCCCGCATTGGCGTAGGCTACTCGCGCTCTGATTGGTCCGCGTTTTCTGTTAATATCTCCTTAACGAAGCCTTGGACAACATTTTTGCTAAGGAAAAGATTGCTTTAAATCACCCCCCGAACCGCCCCTTTCAAGGACCTCCAACATTTTTGGAACACCCTGTATATTATTTATAATTTTCTTTCTAATATCGCTTTAGTAATGATACAAACTATAGAAATACCTACATAATGTTAAAATTTTGTATACCAAACTTGGATACTATTAATTCCTTCATTGTATCCGAAGTAATATTATCTCATTTATTTTGTAATATTTTGCCATAAATCTGTTTGATATATTGAACATTCTTTCTCAACTCTTCTATCTAAACGATCCCATAGTTCCACTATAAAATTGAATATAGCACTCAACAGATTTAATATTATTAAACGTTGTTAAATACACATTCAATATAGAATATAGTAACAAAAGTTGTATAGTAATAATTTACGGTGTATATTAATTATTCATTAAAAGTAGAAAGTGCCCACATATTTATGAGCGAGTATGTAGAACTTCGAATGTTGTATGGGTTAAATGACACACACGAACGAATACTTCCTAAGAGCAATTTACGTCAAATTTCACTTTTCTGAAATCGTATCAAGCTAATCGAGTAAAGTGGCAGAGCCTGAAATACGGTTTGGTCAAATTCGTTCTTTCCCGATGTCCCAGAAACGAAAGAAGCCCTCGAGCGTCTATTATGGCGAATCTATTTCGGTTGACGCCACCCGTGTTGGAATGCGTCCCCTGGCACACAGCATACGCGACCCTGACAAAGACCACTTGATCTCTTCACCGTAAACAAGATTAAGGATCCAATTATAGAATTTTTTTGGAAAATATTACGCCGACTCTCGCCATGTCCCCCATCGGGAATAGAATCTCCTTTCTCAATTTTTCATAAAGCACACGCGAGTTTCGTAAGTTGTCTCGCTTTACGTAATTTCTCCTTTACGCCCATTAAAGCTTCCTGTCCATTCCAAAATGATTGGAGCCAAATTTTGATAACGTTGACACTTTATACAAAAACGTGTCGAAACTGTCCTTTCAAAGATAATGACAGTAACGATCTTATAAAGACAATCAATTACCAAATTGAAAGTATAAATCTGTAAATCAATAAAACTCGGAATTTCGTTGAACCACGTCTACACTTAACTTTGAAAAGAAAAGAATGATCAAAAAACCAGGCAACTCAAAATTCACTTTCTATACCCAGCTCTCACTTTACGTAGTTTCGCTTTACGTACACTGTCGTTTTACGCAGCTCCGTTTTATATTCATTCAAGGTTCCTATCTATTCAACACCAGTTGTGGCAGATTTTGATAGAGTTGACATTTTAGATATAATCAAAAATCTGTATAAAAAGCTTCCCTCGGGAAAAAAAGAGCACAAGAAGTTTAAAAACCAGATTGAAACCATAGATCTGTATAGAAATGATCTACTTGTGTAGAATAAAGCTCAAATTTTAAATTGAAACGCAAACGTGACGATATAGTGGGTAACGTTCATCCAGTCCTCGCTTTACGTAACTTCGCTTTACGTACCTTCGCTTTACGTACCATCGTTTTACCCTGCTCCGCTTTACGTACCATCGTTTTACCCTGCTCCGTTTTATATTCATTCATGCTTTTTTTGCAACGGTTCACAATTTCGGTTTTCATGACATATCAAATTTTCAGCAACTTCCTAAATTGCATTTTGAAAAATTCACGGTGACAATCTGAATGTTCCATAAGAAACAGTGTTAAAAATACAAAATTTTAAAATCGTTTTTCATCAAACTGGGACGATCAGTAATTGTTATTTGTTTATTAATATTTTGTAATGTCGGTTCTTATAACATATCAAATTTTCAGCAACTTCCTAAATTACATTTTAATGTAAATTGACTAAATTCACTTAAAAATCAGTAAGATCTACAAGAAGCTGTGTTAAAATTATATTCTGCTGTTAAAATTATACTATAAGATGTGTTATAATTATATAAAATTATATTTATATTCAAAAATTTTTATATTATTTTTCACAAATCTGGTGTGGTAAATAATTGTTTTTTTTTTTTTTTTAAATAGTGTATAATTGCGGTTGTTATAACATATCAAATTTTCAGCATCTTCTTAAATTGCATTTTGGTATAAATTAAAAATGTTCAAGGTACAAATCTATATGTTCCATAAGAAGCTGTTCTAAATTTATAAGATTTTGATATGGTTTTTATATAATTGGGATGTCAATTTAAATCGAAATAGATTCATACGATTCACACTTAATGCAAGAACAATCAAGTGAAGTTTCGTTTAAATCCTCTGTTAAATAAATTCACACAACAACTACCTTAAGCAACATTATTATTCACATTGAGATCATTTTGATCATGTCTATTCTTGTTTAAACTAATTGTACCATTAGTTTTCAGTACCATTAGTTTGGGCCAACCTAATGCGACATGCATTCGACTATCTCACGTATCGATATTTACATAAATAAACAACCTTTTTTCTTATAAGTTGATGTTCCAACAGTAACCAATAAAAATAGATTATGCACAACTCGGTAATATCACATAAAACGTAAAGTATTCTAAATGTATTAATTATCTAACGCGGAGGAAAGTAGATCATACGCGATTGAATAATGCAACATAAAACATAAAACATCGTCTCTGTATTACCGATACTAATAAAACGGAAGTAACTTTTGTGACAAGCTAATAGATTCAAATAGGTCTCCCGATTTCATTTTCATGTTCCAGTTAGCAAATGGTGCGGTGGGTGATGGTGAACCTTAAATAGTACGGTGCCAATAATTCACGTGACCCTGAAGAAGAGAAGGGAAGAGGAAAGGGAGTAGGATGCAGCGCTGAATCAACGGCGTAGCGGCTTGTGAAACTATTTCAAAGCACCGTGTGTCATTGCGTGCACGCAATATTTAGCCGTGCCCCCTACCGTCGGATGTCGGTGTCGAGTGAGTCAGTGCGACGACGTCAACGACATCCACGACGACAACGTCTAGACGCCATCACCCCACCGTCATCGTCACTGATTTGTCCACTGTACTCCGGTTTTTGCTACCTCGTGAAATTGGTGAAGTCACTCTTAAACCCAATCCGGTGACACATGTAAACTCGAACCGTTAGCTTCTCCTTCGAAAAGTATAATTGGGTGTACAAATTAATTCTGTGATTTTATGTTCAACCATTTTTTTTTTTCAATTTTTATGTTCGATCGTTCAGTCGTTCAATTTATTCTGTGACTTTATTGTTCGATCTCGTTTTTTCCAATTTTCATGTTCAATCATCCGATCATTCAATTCATTCTATGACTTTATATTTAACCATTCAATTAATTCTACGACTTTATATTTAATCCTTCAATTAATTCTATGACTTTATATTCAATTATTCAATTAATTCTATGACTTTATATTCAAACACTCAACTAATTCTATGACTTTATATTCAATTATTCAATTTTCTGAATTTGTATTCAATTATTCAATTAATTCTATGACTTTATATTTAAACATTCAATTAATTCTATGACTTTATATTCAATTATTCAATTAATTCTATGACTTTATATTCAATCACTCAACTACTTCTATGACTTTATATTCAATTATTCAATTCTCTGAATTTGTATTCAATCATTCAATTAATTCCATGACTTTATATTCAGTCATTCAGTCATTCAATTAATAATGTACCTTTATATTCAATCATTTGCAACTAGTCTGCCGAAAGTTTATGCACTTATGTAAAATAAAAACATGGGAATATGGTTGTGTATATGCATGAATCTGCAAATATATAAAATATGAAAAATGGGGTACGCATTACACTAGCTAGAAGATGAGGCATACTTTCATTTAAATTTCAATTTTGTATTTAATTCTGTGCCTTTATATTCAATCATTTTTAATTATACGTGTTTATGCATTTATGGAATATAAAAACCTGTCAAAATGTATTTGATAACAGTAACTACAGCATTCGTTTACCTAGTCACAAATCAAAATAACCAAAAGAAACTTTCATGTGCTGGGTAGGTGTAGATGTTAGAAATAATTTTGGAAAAAAATTGAAAAGTAAGGCCCAAAGAAGATTTCTTTTCGTATTGAGATTTAATAATAATAATAAAGACACTTAAAGTCAACGACTAATCTAATAACAACGTTTGTTTACCTAATCACAAATAAAAATAACCAAAATTATCTTTCGTATGGTTCTATACGTATTGATCTTAAAAACAACTTTGGAAATAATTGAAAAGCGAGAGAAAAACTTCCAAGACCTAATCACAACCTAATCACAAATAAAAATCACCGAAAT
>NC_071982.1:10197649-10200236 GCF_026283585.1 Hylaeus volcanicus
TTTGAAACAACTTTTTCCTTAGCGAAAATGTTGTCCGAGGCTTCTTTGAGGAGATATTAACAGAAAACACTGACCAATCAGAGCGCGAGTATGCCGGTGGGCGGAGGCTACGCGCTAGGCGGCCGCGCTCATACGCTACCGCGGCCGCTCCAACGGTATACGCGCGCTCTGATTGGTCGAGGTTTTCTGTTAATATCTCCTTAACGAAGCCTCGGACAACATTTTCGCTAAGGAAAAAGTTGTTTCAAATCACCTCCTGAACCATTCCTTTCAAGGATTTTCAACATTTTTGGGACACCCTGTATAGGAAGAATCTACAGCCCACATAGAAGCTTTGTAAACACACACATTCAACCTGACGTTCTTCCTTACATCAGTTCAGAAAACAAAACAAAGCAAACGCAACCAGTGCCAACCATGAAATAATAATCTTAACACTTTACCGCCCGGTAGCCTATTAATCGTCTCTTTTCCATGGCAAACAACACTTTCTTATTTATTACTGAGATAGCACGATCTCGTTGTATGCTTCCATTAATATGTGGATTATGAAATATTATATAAATATAATGTAATACAATATAACACTAATGTTATGAAAATAACCAATATTATCGAATTTAAGTACATATATGTCCAAACGCTACCAGTCGGTAAAGTGTTAATAGCGGGAAGTACAAATTGGCTTAAATTCTAACAAGAATAGATATTTACAATATCTATTATACAATAGAAAATATAATATATTATACATAAAAGGGGTTGCAAATGCTGCTTTGCACAACACTTCAGCCTCATTACTTACTAAAAACCATGACTGGAAATTCCAGTGTGGAATCGATTTCAGGTTCTACACAATGAAACAAACATCTTCAACCGCAAGACGTTTGACGCTCGCCCACCTGATTGCTATCAAGGTCGGACCGTGCACCCTCCGTTTCGGGCTGTACCTTTATCTCGGCGTAACAAAGACGTGGAAATAACAAGGAGGCAGTGCCTTACAAGTTTCCCGGGGGTCACTGGAAGACAGTGAGACCTGTTCGTTGGTTGTGTCGCGTGCCCGGAGCCTGTAACACCTTGTGCCAGGTTCTATTTACTCGGGGAACCCCTCGACCCCAAGACTCGCGCCCAAGGAGAGGGGCCCCCGTAATCTTTTCGCCATTCAAGAGAACACGTCCTCGGCCCCATGGAAACTCCTCGAGGAGAGGAATTTTTTCACGGTCGGGGATCCCTTCGGCGGAAGACACGAGTGACGGCGGGAGTTGTAGAGGGTTGTAGCGGATCGTTTACGAGAAAGCAATTCCCGTAAGCTGGTAACACGATTCAGCCGGCCGTGAAAACATGTTGAAAGAATGGACAGCTGGTAAAAGTGAGCTAATTAAAATGCTGTAACCTCTGTTCTCTGTTGCGTTAAATTGGGTACGTAAATCAGTATTGGACATTATTATTTCTTTTGGAGACGTGTACTAATAATAAGTCGGGATCATGTCGTCATATGGTCATCGTTGTCGTCATAGTCGTCATAGTCGACATCGTCGTCTTAGTCATATAATCATTCAGCAATCATCATTATATAATCATATAACAATCATCGTCTTATAGTATTTATTGTCATCACAGTCATCATTGTCATGTAGTCTTTATTGTCATTATCGTCATCATTGTCATATCATCATATGGTCATCATAGTCATCATTGTCATGTAGTCTTTATTGTCATTATCGTCATCATTGTCATATCATCATATGGTCATCATAGTCATATAATCATATCGTCATCGTTGTCATATAATTATTTCGTCATATAGTCATCCTCGCTATCATCATCGTTGTCATGTAGTCATCATCGACATCATTTTCATATAGTCTGTATTGTCATCATCGTCATCATTTTCATGTAGTCTTTATTGTCATCATCGTCATTATTTTCATATAGTCTTTACTGTCATCATCGTTATCATTCTCATATCATCATATAGTCTTCATTGACATCATCATCGTCATATAATCATCGTCATATTATCATATAGGTATCATCAACGTCATCGCCATACAGTTGTTGTATAGTCATCATTGCCAACGTGATCACATTATAATATAGTCTTCATTGTTATATAATCATATGGTCATGATCGTCATATAGTCATCATTGTCATCATCTTCATCATTGTTACCATCGTTTACAGCGTCACCATCGTCATATTTTTCTAATTTTCCATGCTTCATAGTATCGTTACAATTCCAACATATTAATACACCAACTCAATTTCTTAATACCAATAATTAATTAATTCCTACAATACAAATTATTCCTTAATTAATCAATCTTATAATAAAAATTACTATTCTTCAAATCGTCCCCATTCTTCCTTCGCACCACGCAAGGTAGTCCATCGGTTTCATTCACAGTCACGTTTTGCACCTTTCTAAGCGTAAAAAAAAACGGAGAGGGAAACATACCTAAGGCTTCCAGTCGTAGCTCGTATTACGTCTTTTACGTTCATAACTTTTACTTACTTCCACGTACATACGACGTACATTCACACACACACACACACACACACACACACACACACACACACACACAC
>NC_071982.1:10200246-10291138 GCF_026283585.1 Hylaeus volcanicus
ACACACACACACACACACACACACACACACACACACACACACACACATGTAGGAATGTTGAAACACCTCGTAGGGCAACTATAAGGTCTCTAGCTTGCTCGTGTTTCCTTCGGTTTTCGTCGATTCATTCATTTCCTCAGAAGGGGAGGAACGCGTGGCTGCGCGACGGGGCGCACCCGTATACTACAGGAATTGATCATGCGTTTGGGTATTTCGCTGTGCACTGTAATGTGCGTTGCTAGTATCACATCTTATGAAAACCATCGCGATAAAAGTATATATGCCATTGGAGAATTGCTATTTGTTGTTAATTGATGTTTCTAAGAGAGAGGCAGAATTGTTCGATACTAATTTATATATAAACTAATACACGTTAGTATGTATATATTATAGAGTATTTTAAGTGGTTCTACTTCAGCAGTTGTTCTATTGACGATACATAGTCATATATAGTCTTTATAGTTATATAGTCACACAGTTATATATAGTTATATAGTCATATATAATTATATAGTCACATAGTCGTATATAGTCACATAGTCCCATAGCCATATGTAGTCATTTACAGCGATACCGTCATCATTGTCATATAATCATATAGTCGCCATTGTCATCATCGTCATATATAGTCGTATAGTCATATAGTCACATATTCACGTAATCGTATAGTCGTACATAGTCACATAGTCATATAGTCGTATATAGTCACATAGTCACGTATAGGCCATTATAGTAATTTATAGTACTTTATAGTCAAATATTCATATAGTCATATAATCACATAGTCACACAGTCGCATAGTCATGTAGTCATATGTAGTCATATGTAGTCATTTACAGCGATACCGTCATCATTGTCATATAATCATAGTCATCATTGTCATCAACGTCCTTATCGCCCCACTTTTATAATTAATTTGCTTAGTTCTTTAATAAAAAGTCCTCTCACCCATTTCTGGGTAACGTGTCCGACCAACGCGTCAAACGTAGAATCACCCTAACTCGACCAACTCCATACCACCAATTCCACCTTGGAATCTGGCTGGAACAAAAAAGGAACAGCAGTTATACAACCCACACTCTCGTTCCTTGCTCATCCGAAAAAAGGCCACTCCGAAAAGTGATCTAACGGTATCCGCAGCCATAATCGAATAAGAAAAAATTAATGGGCCAAAGGCACCATTAAAGAGACGAACCAGTTCCGCGATAGATAATACTGGGCAAACGAAATTTCAGTAAGTATTTGCTTTCATTGTAGATACGGCGGACCCTTCCACCCCTCGCTCGGGCTGGAACCAGTCGCGGAGGGGGACGAAGGGGATTTAGAAACGAGGAGCAGGACAGGAGGCACGCAGCTGCCTGAACTCGATGTCACAGCTTTCCGACTTACAATGCGAACCGCCACAATGCCTGATTTTCGCCATTGTTTGCATCCTAGGCTGCACGCGTCTAGCACGAATGGATGCATTCCTGCAGCACCGAGCGACGTGTGCCGCCGCCACTCCAGAGGCGCTCGACACGAGCCAATTCCTTTCTTCGGGTATGGCGATACGGAAGGGGGTCGTGGCGCGTTTCAATATCGACGCTATACCTCGATGGGGTTGGTAATTTATCTCTGCAGCCATTAAACTCGATACCTGTGTAATTCGAAGAGCGTCGAGGCTACGACATTTTTGTAGGCTAAGGGAAATTATATTCTTCGGGGAATTTTAAATGTTGGGATGGCTGTGAGGTGTTTTTGGACGTTTAAGGTTATGATTTGTTCGAGAAATTAGCATGTTTGATGAATTGGGAGAAAGATTAAAAGAATGTATGATGGCACTCAAATATTAAAACTATTTAATTGAATGGCACACAAATAATATAATTAACTAATAAATGGCAACTCAAGTACTGAAACTAAATAACTAAGTGGCACTCAAATATTAAAACTATTTAATTGAATGGCACTCAAATACTAAAACTATCTAATTAAATGGCACTCAAATACTATAACTAACTAATACAAGGCAACTCTCGTACTGAAACTAAATAACTAAATGGCACTTAATTAATACATAAATAACCTTAATTATTCTTATTGTTGAAAAAGTAATCATAATTGATCTACGTAAAAGGAAACACAATCGATACTTAACAATGATCATACAACTCCTGACGTGTATAGGTAATTAACACATAGACAATTATTGCAAATATACACATATAGCGTATGTGTTAATTAATACATACACATATTCCATACTTTATTTAATATTAATTAATCCCAATTCCACTCATTGGTAAACAATCGTACTTGATCCACGTAAAAATAAGCACAATCGATACTTAACAATGACCATACAACTCCTGATGTGTATTAGTAATTAACACATGCACAATTATCGCAAATATATATATTTGCAATAATACAAATATATATACAAATTTGAACTCATTTCGATATGTGAATGTCTATAATACTAGAAAAATAATATGCATTCCAAGTATTTCTACACTACTACCCATAATTCTAATTTTTAATTTTCTATTTTCTCATTGTAATTTTATATTCTATCATCTATAACTATACACCTACTTGTCCTACAAAATTACAATATGTTCTTCGACCTAATTTTTATACCTTTTCCTATTTAAATTTCCATTGCACACAATCTCCCACCACATCAAAATTCATTCACGTTAAAATCCTCCGAATGTTATTTTTCTTTAATTACAGTTAAGTATACCGTTTCCCTCGTTCATATTTAATTAACATTCAAGGGGATGAGCGATATATCCGCCAGTGTTTCATCATAGCCCATATGGTACGTTGTTTACAAACGCGTGCGGCATTACGATGCTTAGCTCTTAATTAATTGGATACGTATTCGGTATGCAGATAAATGTATCTCAGGCCGATCATCGGCGTTGCTCGTGTTTCCTGGGCTGCACGCACGAGGCTCGAGCCTGTACGATCATGGCTGCAGCAGAAACATGGAACAGGTGGTTAATTTAGCAAACAGTTAGGCGAACCGTCTCGCCACTCGTAAAACATGCTTGGAAATGATCTAGACCCTGGAATAAGTGATGTGTTGATTAACTGCACGCGTCAGGAGTTTTGTGATCATTGTTAAGTAATCGATTCTGCTTACTTTTACGTGGATCAGGTACGATTGTTTACCAATGAGTGGAATTGGGATTAATTAATACGAAATAAAGTATGGAATAAGTGTATGTATTTATTAACACATACACTATATACATATACGTATAAGAACGGTATACTTAACTGTAATTAGAGAAAAATAACATTCGGAGGATTTTGACGTGAATGAATTTTGATGTGATGAGGGACTGTGTGCAATTGAAATTTAAATAGGAAAATAGTATAAAAATTACATCGAGGAACATATTGTAATTTTTGTAGAACAACTAGGTCTATGATTGTAGATGATAGAATCTAAAATTACAATGAGAAAATAGAAAATTAAAAATTAGAATTATGGATAGTGGAGTAGAAAGACTTGGAATCTATTTTTATTTTTCTAGTATTGTAGACATGAACATATCGAAATGAAATTTCGATTGTTGAAAGTTTATCCAGAAACTTAAACAGCAGAAGTATAAAAATTAGTTTGAAGAAAGAAAAAGAAAGATATACATGTCGAATTGAGTAACCTCTTCCTTCTCGAAGACGGTTAAAAAATATACAGTAGAGAACGATCTATTTAACTGTAATTAAAGGAAAAATAACATTTGAATGATTTTGTGACGTGAGGCTGTATACAAATGAAACTTAAACTGCAAAACGTATATAAAGTAGACGAAGAAAATACACAGTAGGAAACAGTAGGAAATCTATTTAACTGTAATTAAAGTAATGCAAATTGGCAATTAATTCGTTGCGTTTTTATAAACAAAAAATACTGCAGTACTAGTAAGTAGGTTTAGGTTTGTGTTAGGTCTGATTTAGATCTAGTTTTAATCTGATTAACAAGACAAACAAAACTAATAAAACTAATCTGGATAATTTAACTATGTAATGCATTCTGTCAATTAATTCGTTACATTTTTACAGACAAAGGACAAGTTTGAGTTAGATTCCAGCAACATGATAAGAATTCATGCTTATTACTAGGGAAGTATTGCAAGAGGAGTCACGAAATCGTAATTCCGTGAAGAGCTGTTAGCAACCTCGGATAATTGCATCAGTACGGTGTAATCAGACTGATGGACTGCTATAAGTAGCCATCGAATATCTCCCTTCGATAATATGTCCAATCATGAGCCTCCAGCGAGAGTAAATGTTTACAGTCCAAGAAAAGATCATTTGCAATTCAAAACGTAAATAGTTAATTTTTCATTCATATTTTTGACATAAATAGCCTTGGTAAGCTGTATCAAAGCACGTTTTTAGCAGAAATTCCAACCCAATTGGCATATGTTAATATTTACAATAATAGGGAGATAACAATACATTCTAAATTCTTCCACTCACTTTTCTATTCTTTTTGTTCTGTAAGATTATTATAATATTTTCTTTCAAACTTATTTTTATACTTTTTCCTATTTCAGTTTCAATTGGACACAGTCTCACATTTCACGTAAATCCAGCCATCGTGCTTCAACATCACCCAATGTTTAATTGCATGATAATAGTTCATTCAAAGCGTGAATAGTTAATTTTTCATTCATATTTTTGACATAAATAGCCTTGGTAAGCTGTGTCAAAGCACGTTTTTAGCAGAAATGTCAACCCAATTGGAATATGTTAATATTTACAATAATAGGGAGATAACAATACATTCTAAATTCTTCCACTCACTTTTTTATTCTTCTTGTTCTGTAAGATTATTATAATATTTTCTTTCAAACTTATTTTTATACTTTTTCCTATTTCAGTTTCAATTGGACACAGTCTCACATTTCACATAAATCCAGCCATCGTGCTTCGAAATCACCCAAATGTTTCATTGCATGGTAATAGTTACATTATTTACATTAGTCTTGTTGGTTTTATTAATTTTGTTAAGTTTCTTAACCTCTTTAATTAAGAATTGAGATAGAAACCTAACATTTTTAGAGAATTTGTTTTTAGTTATTTCAAAGCATTTAAGACCTAGGAAGCATTAAAAATCAAAACGCACCCATCTAACAATCACCCTACTGGCACATAGATGTACGTTTAGTTTCTGACTTCTTCTATATCATATATTATCGTATAAAAGTAGTCGTTACTAGACTGCGGATCTTTATGCATTTATAGGAAATTCGAATGTGCAAGAATCTGCACAATGCAAACAATATGCAAGAATATAAAAAAGATTGAAAGTAAAGTTCATGTTATAATATTTGCAGAATAAAATGAATTCCTATTTAGGTTGAATTTTTCTAGGCACGTTCGCGAAGATTTTATTTTACATAAAGATCCGAGTGTAGTCGTTAGTAAGCATGAGCAAACATTTATAATTAACCCTTTGCACTCGAGAGGTGACTCTCGGTCATCACTAGGTTTTACGCAGTAAACCAACCAACAATAATGTTTGTTTAAGTTTCATTTCTTTGGAACTCGAAGCGTCAATAAAATGATTCAGTGCAGTAAGTGAAAGGTGAAGTAAAATCTGAAATTAGTTTGCGATCACGAATCCGGCTACATCTTCCAAGTCAATCTAAGCCTAGCATTCGAGTTACTGGTAGATACCAGAAAAAAAGGCCTCGAGTGCAAAGGGTTAACTCTACGAGATTGATAGGTGCCTCAAATAAATATTAACTTGAATTTTTTTATTTTTAATAACGTAATGCATCCCTGAAAAAGTAAAATACTGAACAGTTAACAGTTAACTACAGTTAAGATTGTCAATTTTGTATTTTTGCTAGTTTTATTTGCTTCTGCAGATTCATTTAAGCTGATTGGTTTGCCCTGCCATTAAAATTAATCTATTTACTAATAAAGTAAAAGAATAATAACTACTAATAAAGTAAGAATAATTGAGATCGTTGAATTTTTAGTTTTGCTGGTTTCGTTTGCCTCGGCAGTTCTGTTACATCTGTCAGTTTCTTTTAAGCTGGATATTGCTGACATATTGATACTAACTCGTCGAGCATATAACAAGAATCGAAAAAATTTATCGAACGTGAGAAAGTATAACTGCATCGATTAGCCGGTCGATTCGTCGAATTGTTACGCGATGAGGGTGCACGCGTGCCCGCCACGTGTTACCTGATTTTATCTATGATAATACAGGAAAGTAAGCTACGCATGGGCCACGATATCGGTGCGAGGTAATGCCAGCAAGGGTGTACAAAATAACAGACTTCAAATGCTGATAGAAAAAAAATTGCGATATTTGTTTATGCCTCGCATTTTGTCGATTTTGCGTTTTTTCTTTAATTTGTATTAATTCTGATAGTTTTGGTAGTTTTGGTTGGTTTTATTGATTTTTGGGGGATCACTAATTTTGTTACTTGTATTACCTGATTGTATTGTTAGACACGTTAGTTTTGTTAATTTTGTGGATTTTGTTCATTTCATTCATTTTGTTAGTTTTGTTAATTTTGTTGGTTCTGTGGATTTTGTTAATTTCATTCATTTTGTTAGTTTTGTTAATTTTCTTGATTCTGTGGATTTTGTTAATTTCATTCATTTTGTTCATTTTGCTCATTTTGTGGATTTTGTGGATTTTATTAATTTTGTTAATTTTATTAATTTCGCTGGTTTATTGTTTTTGTTAATTCGATTACCTGTAATTGATTTGTTAGTTTGAATTAATTTTGTTGTTTTTGCTGATTTTTATTTTTGTTAATTCTATTAGGTAGCTCTATCAGTTTTAGTTCTATTATCTAGTTGTACTGTTAGACTTGCTAGTTTTGTTAATTTTGTGGATTTTATTAATTTTGTTAGTTTTGTTAATTTTATTAATTTTATCGATTTCGCTGGTTTGGTTGGTTTCATTGATTTTTGGGTATCACTAATTTTGTTACTTCTATTTCCTGATTGTATTGTTAGACACGTTAGTTTTGTTAATTTTGTTGATTTAGCTGGTTTACTATTATTGTTAATTCAATTAGTTGTAATTGCTTTGATAGTTATGTTGGTTCCGTTACTTCTTTCAAACCTAATCATTTAATTTAGTTCTAACAATTTTGTTAGTTGTGTTAATTTTGTTCTTTTTGCCGATTTTTGTTTTTGTTCATTCTATTAGATAGTTCTATCAGTTTTAGTTTTATTATCTAGTTGTACTGTTAGACATGTTAGTTTTGTTAATTTTGTTATTTTGTTAATTTTGTTAATTTTGTTAATTTTATTAATTTTGTTAATTTTGTTAATTTTGTTAATTTGATCGATTTTGCTGGTTTATTGTTTTTGTTAATTCTATTACCTACAATTGATTTGTTAGTTTGAATTAATTTTACTGTTTTAGCTGATTATTAGTCTTCATGGATTCTATCATTTCTAATCAATTTCTTTGTTTTGTTAATTTTGCTAGGGCCATCTTTTCATTACCTACAAGATTACAAATAACGAAAACACCCTGAAACCTACATATATATCTCAGAAAATAAAGAATATATGATTGTAGTTCATAAACGATTATGATATAACTCTTAACTTTTGTCAATAAGTATATATTTATCCAACTCTTCATCTAAACTAAAAAAAGTAATTCTTTCTAGGCAGAATAAAATACACAGTCAAAATTATTCCAACAATTTTAGACACATCCTACATACATATTAACGTAACGAATTAATGACACAATTCATAATGCAATTAATCCAAACCCACCCTCGACATTGCCCATTCTCAAACGTAACTTTTAGATCTTTCGATAGAAATTCCTCCTCGGTATAGTATGTCGAGTGTGGTGGCAACCACCATTGTGTTTACTCTGCAAGTTCAACGCGATCGTCTTTGAGCCCCCTTTTAAAAGACGCCTGGGATTCAGTGGCACGCGTCTAAAGATATGTTTTGATGAATGGACCTTACAACAGGCGCACCTTAAGTTACGACCGTAACCGTTCACGTCTATGGGTACGACACAGCCACGAACTCGATAGGTGCAACCTGCTTCCTTCTGACGTAGCACGATGACGTCACGCGTCTTCTAGACTCCTAAGGTGCACTCGGTGACTTCAGGGGATTCCCATTGGCGTAGACTTGGCAGCAACGCGAAGATATTCTATTAGGAACTCTATCTTCTACTACGTTTACAGTTGAGTTTACAATTAATCCTTTTAGCTTTTTGCTGGTTATAGATATTTATTAGGGGTGTGCAGGATTCCTGAAAATATCCGGGATTCCCGAAAATATCCGGGAGTCCCGAGAATATTCGGGATTCTCGAGTTTATGCGGGATCCCGAGTTGATTCGGGATTCCCGAGAATACACGACGAGATCCCGCAAATATCCGGGATTCCCGAGAATGTACGGGATCTCGAAAATGTTCGGGATTCCCGACAATGTACGGGATATAGAATAATATCTGGGATTTCCGAAAGTGTTGTTGTTCTTGAAAATTTCAGCAATCCGAATGTACGGGATTTCGAAATTCCCGGGAATCCCGGATGTATTCGGGATTCTGAAATTCTCGGGATTCCATCCCGATCCCGAGAGGAATTCCCGTCCCGACCGGGATCCCGCACACCCCCTAATACTTATTGATACAAAAATTACATGATAAAATATAAACGTTTGCAAATGTTTCTTCATAACGCGTTCTCTATATCTATAGCGTTCGTCCGTTTAAAACAAAAGAAGCTGAGTTGCCCTCGCCGTTGCTCAGGTGGCACCACTATTATAATCTTAACAAATCCAATAATACAGTTGCAACTATATTTTTAACCGACTTCGAAAAGAAGGATGTTACTCAATACGACATATATATTTTATTTTTATTTTTTTTTTCTATCTGCAAAAGGAAAAATAGAAAATTACTATACAGTACGCTGTGTAAATTCAATATCTTCCTTTTCGCCATTTCAGAAATTTAAATTAAGCGTAATTTGATGGGAAATAATTATTATTTATATTTGATTATATTAGATGGACTGGAAAGTAATGTCGTTTCTTTTACATTAAATTCAAACAAATTTTTTATAAATTTCTATTTTTAATTATTAATTTTATAATCGCTCCCGTTATTAATAGCCTTTTGCCATCTAGTGTGCAAATTGTCAATCCAAGATCGATAAAAATCAATGAGCTGATGAATGATAAACAAGTATTTAATATTGCAAAACCGGCATTATTTTCCGGTTCACCTAGTATTTGATTATATTTTTCTAGGTTATGAGTGGTAATTTAAATTTGCATGGGGATTAGGTTTTTGCCGTTCTTAAATAGAATGCTCTGAAACAGAAAATATCTTTTATGGAGAAAAATAAAATCAAGAAAGTTAATAACAGTATTAGAACTAATGGAATTTATGGAATTAAAATAAGTAATGGAACTAACAAAAATAACAAAATTATCACGAATTATCAAAATTAACGAAACTGGAAAAAGAATTAGGAGTAGTGTAATGAATAATGGAAGGAACTAATGTTATTAAAATTAACAAAATTGTGATGGGTAATAGAATTAACCAAATTAAGAAAGCTAGCAGAACTCTTAGAATTAATAAAATGAATAAAACTAATAAAACTAACAAAACCACGAGGACTATTAGAACTAATAAAATGAATATGGCTGAAAAAACTAATACAATTAACAAAACGAAACCATCAAGACTAATAGAATTAATGAAACTGGCAAAGGTAGCAGATCATTTAGAACTAATAAAATGAATAGAACTGACAAAACTAATAAAATCTAACGAAACTATTGAAATGACTAGGGTTGGACCATTATTAACCAAAACAAAATCATCAGGACTAATAGAATTAACCTAACAAATTAACAATACTAGCAAGACTATCAAAACTACTAAAACGAATAAATCATAAAAATCTAATAAAAGAAGCATAACTACAAGGATAATTAAAACTAATACAATGGCCACCATAACAAACCATAAAGAACTAACAAAACTAACAAAATTAGCTAAACTATTAAAACTATCGAAACAAGTATAACTAAAAGAAGTAACAAACTAAAAGAAGTAACAGGCTTAAAAAATCTATTAAAATGAATAGAGTTGCTCGTCAAGAAGTTAAATGACAAACGCATGAATATAAACGAGAGACCGGTCAGCAATCACGGCCCGAAATATTCGCTGGTCGAGAATTCCATCGGGCCGCGTTTGCGAGTAGCTAAGCCTATGGTTGCACCCCCTGTCGCCCCTCCCATAATCGCGGTGCAGGGTACAGCTATATAGCAGGCCACGGTGGTCTTTCCTTTCGGCTTTTTGTGCCGGTGCATTGTCAGAATCAAGCTGCAGCTGCCCTGCAGAAGAACCCCCATACGCGCCCTCATAACAGAGCCACGTCATACCACCTGGCCCTATCTGCATGTGTGTACACGAGGGGGTCGTACACCCTTCCAACTTTAGGTACACCGGGCTCGGGACGGGTCGGTAGGGGTGTCGCGACGCCTGAACGTGCGCGTACACCGCACCGCCGACGTCTTTTCACTATCACTCATGGCACGTGGGCATTTTCACACATGAGAGCATCGGCTCACACCAGCGTGCACCACCGCGAGCCAAATCTCGACGTCCTATGGGACTGGATTTGTTTTCGTACGAAACTAACGCGAATTAACAGTTTATTTAACGGGAGCCTATTTATTGGCTTTTTAATTACAGTATTTACCTTTTCGAATTTATTCACTGTGTCAGACTGTGTCTTCAGTCTTTTGGAAACAGACTTGGCTTTCGATGTACCTAGTAATAGTATGAAGGAATTATTGTCAGCCTAGATTGGCGTATGATAATGTAGGAAATTCTTTTTTGAATTAAAGACTGTTTCTAAATAACACGCTAGATAAAGTGTTGACGTGGTTTTGGTAACGATAAAACGGCAGGGATATTAGAACTGATGGAATTAATGGAAAGAAAGTGTCAGGAGAAATACAATGAATGAATCCTATGGAATTAATCGAATTAAAAGAAATAACAGAATCAATAAAAGTAGTACATTAATTATAAGTATACTGCAGATTTTTATTTTTATAGGAAACTTGAATGCGCAAAAACCTACAGAATGCAAACAATAGGCGAGAATATAAAAAAGATTGAAAGTTAAGTTCATGTTATAATATTCGCAGAATAAAATATATATTCTTATTTAGGTTCAATTTATGTAGGCACATTTGCGAAGATTTTATTTTGCATAAAAATCCCCAGTCTAATTATAAGTAATCGAATTTGTCTGTTCGTCTGTAGCTTTTCTTTTTAATTTTTATAATTTCGACATTATCAACTTATAACTTTATATCGGTTACTCTCGCGAGATTTTGGCAAGAGTCTATTTTTGGAGAGCATTCAATTTTCTGTATACAGAGCGCCTCATATATATATAGAGTATCTTGTAACATTTCAGTTATTTCATTCTCGATACACGAAAATCAAAATCCAAACAGTTTTACTTTTCTGTATGTTTTAGGTAGGAGAATTCGACCCTTTCAGGTACTAACAAAGAGAAATCAGATAGAGAGTTGACATTTTTGAGAGGTTAGTTATTTCGAAGTATTTAAGATTTTGAAAGCATTAAAATTCGAAAGTCACTCTTTTAAGAACCACCCCAATGTATATATAAAGATTGCTAGTCAAAAAGTTTTGCTAATTATTATTAATATTCCATCAGATTACAAATGTACTTGAAAATTACAGTAATTGTAAAAGAATAACATTAAGTAAAATTTAATGGCTACTAAAGTTTCGATAGATTTATTGCAGTGGCCATCAGGTTGAGACTTTGGTTACGTGTGTATAGATATATCACAATGGAGATCGAAGAGATACAATTTTGAGGGGAATTTCTTTCTAGTTACTTCAAAGCATTTAAGACCCTGGAAGCATTAAAATCGAAAGTCACACTTTTAAGAATCACCCCAATGTATACATACATATATGAAGATTGCTAGCCATAGATGTTTGCTATTTATTATTATTCTAAAAGATTACAAGAGTATTTAGTAGTTACAATAATCGTAGAAGATTAACAATAAAAAAAATTTGATGACTTATAAGTTTCTATAGATACATTGCAATGACCATCAGGTTGAGACTCGGGTTACGTGTGTATAGATGTATCATAATGGAGATCGTAGAGATGAAATTTCTAGCGAATTTGTTTTCAGTTATTTAAAAGCATTTAAGATTTTGAAAACATCAAAATTCGATAGTCAGCCTTTTAAGAACCACCCCAATGTATACATATATGAAGATTGCTAGCCATAGATGTTTGCTATTTATTATTAGTCTAACAGATTACAAATGTGTTTAATAGTTACAGCAATAGTAGAAGATCAACAATAAGTAAAATTCGAGGGCTACTAAAGTTTCTATAGATACATTGCAATGACCATCAGGTTGAGACTCATATCACACATACAAATACGTTCTAATACAAACCAGGTTAATGTACGAAAATGCCAAGTAAATATATCCATTTAGTCACTCCTCAAAAAATCACCCCAGTCCCCCTATTCCATAGTCACCCCCGTAGAATAAAAATCTGAAAGCTGATAAATGGGAAATAAAATTTATCATTAGATACACCGCAAAGTATGTATTACTAATCCGTTCGACTGTTATGAACTCGCGCTGCACCGTATCTTATCTGTTGTCGCACGACAACCCTATGTAAAGCAGGATTCGGCAGGCGATCGTGTTTGATGTCCTGATAATTGTGTTTGCTCGGCGCCGATCGAAAAAGAAGGATAGTTGATTACGCGTAACTTTTAGCTTAAACGACCACAATCGAGGCTCGTGATTGAGATCTGCTGGATGCACGCGGGAAAATTCAATTTTACTTCGTTGGGAAAGTCGCTTAGGGAAATTCTGACACACTAAAAAACATTTACTTAATAACAACTTGCCAATTGGAATACATCGATGCTAGTTCTAACAATTTTTAACAGATTGAGGGACTAATTTTAAATATATATTCGAAATATAAATAAATATGAAGATAAAGATATAATTAACTCCACGAAACGGATATTCTATTAAATCAATTGGAGTGATTGGAATAAATTGGACCACCTGATTTCTATTAGAACGTATCTGTACGTGTGATATGAGTCTCAAACTGATGGTCATTGGAATGTATCTATAGAAACTCTAAATGTTACTTATTGTTATTCCTCTACAGTTTCTATAAAAAAAAATTGTTAAACATAGCTACGTATGATTTTGAGGGGAACACGTTGGGTTCCTTGTACAAGTGTCAAGTATGCGCGACACTGAATAACAATAGACATTTCCAAAGGACATATTTAACCGTGCGTGTGCATCTTCGTTCTAGAGGATTCATAGCATTGCGTCAATCGAGTGAAAAGCGCCCGACACGCGAGCACATTCAACCGTAATGAATGTGCACGCATAGCGGTTCAGGAATCACAAAACGCGAGCGCAATCTATAGAGTAGGCAGCCGAGACTTCAGCGAGTCGACTGGGGACGGAATGAAAGAAGCGGAAATTGAAATTGGGAACTCAGATGTTGACAAACATCAGTCATAAGTGAATTGCGCTTCCTTGGGAACAATCTAGACGTTATCATTGTCAATATTTAGTATATTAATTAATATATTCAATTAATCTTTTACTATATTAATTATATATTAATTGAATATTATATATTAATATTAATTTTATATATTAATTGAATATTCAATTAATATATTAATGAATATATTAATAAATAAAGAGATTGTGATGTATACAAATAGAAATTGTGAATATCGTAGTATAATTGGTTTCTATGAAACACTATTTTAAGAAACTGAACCCTCCGAAATACAAGTAATCGTATAATTTTAACATGCAATGTATAGTTTGTAAAATATTTTATTAAATGTTATGGGAATAATTGGCAAGCATAGTTGTTATCTTCTAGAAGAACATTAAGTGAAGTTTTAGCTATAGAAGTTTAGATATGGCAGGTATACTATAAAGACGATCAGGTTGAAACTTGTATTGCGAGTATAATTCATTGTAATGGAGATCAGACTGAGAAATTGGAACGTTAATACAACAACAATAAGTGAAATTTCTTGGTTAACAAACTTACATACGTTGTAATGACCATCAGGTTGAGGGCTTGGATTGTGTATATAGATTTATTGTAATGGAGGTCAAATTTAAGAAGTTGGAAGGTTAATACAACAACAATAAGTGAAATTTCGTTGATTACTAAATTTCGTATATACACATACAGCCTCGTTCATAAATATGTGGACCCTTACTACCTTCAATGAATAATTAATATAAACCGTACATTATTACTGTTGACATATGTAGAACTGCTTCTCTGTTTTACGGTTACGTATTTGAATCTTTGCATCTGCTGAAATAGACAGCAAAAGGCAGTGGTGCTGTTTTGCTTTTGTCTCTAGTTTATTAACGCGAATTGTATTTTAAAAAAACTAATAACTATTAAAAATTTCTTTTATTCATAACTGCTATGAGCCATCGAAATGAACTTCTCTCATTGATAACTGTTATGAGCAATTAAAATGAACCTCGCGCATTGATAACTGTTATGATCAATTAAAATGAACGTCGCTCATTGATAACTGTTATGAGCAGTTAAAATGAACCTCGCTCATTGATAACTGTTATGAGCAATTAAAATGTTTAATTATTAAAATTTTTTAATATTTATAAAAATGATATATAAATTACAACCGTTCTGACAAGATGTCATGAATAATCATAAAAATTATGTTATTCGATCAAATTTGTTCAAGATACGAAAAATGTATTATTTTGTTTTATTCTAAAAACGAACAGAATTTTTCGGTAGACCTACTATTTATCGACCTTACGTTTGGTCTTCTTCATTTTGATGAGGGGTGAAGTCTCTTAGAAATATATTATTAATATTTATTTATTAAATCATACAATTTAGGATGTATCCATAACGTAAGGGAAAATAAATTCTATCAGAAAAGAACAAAGTGTTTTTTTAGAAATATAAAATAATATTAACACTTTATTTACCGGGAGTCTATTTATAGGCTTTTTAATGCCACTATTAAGCTTTTCGAATTTATTTTCTGTGTTGATGGTTGTCTACTTACAGTGTTCAGTTTTTGGAAACAGACTTGGCTTTCAATATACCTAGTAATAGTATGAAGGTATTATTGTCAGTCTAGAGTGGCATATGCTACTGTAGAAAATTCTTTTTTGAATTAAAGACTGTTTCTAAATAGCCCGGTAGATAAAGTGTTAAGATGAACACGCTTCCATTGCGAGATCATCCTGAAGACGTGCCGGAAATTCGGAATTAAAAAAACAAACCCATCGGGCCCCTTTCCCATAAACGCCCTCTAGAAAATAGTGTCGCGAAACTTTAAATTTACTTTACTTCTCTAACAAAGTCGCGTACAAGGGTTATTTTTATACAGGGTGAGTCCGAAGAAACAGGACACCTAAATGTCTCCGTTACTTTTCGTTGTACAAAAGGACAAAGTTACACCGTTTGAATGACCACATGTAACGGTGTGAGGGGAACAATTTTCAAGGTCACATTTTAACGAGATATCAGATTTTATTTTATAGGGAATGATGTATCTTCGTTAACGTAACGTTGTAGCTGATATCAAGTAGATAAGAAATTTGTGTAGGTAATTTTTAAGAAAAACTGTTTAAAGACACTGGAACCTCGAAAATCCGCGTTCGTATAATTTTGATACGCATTGTACAAGGAAACACCATTCAGCGTTCACTGATTGTTCGATTATCCGGAAAAAAATTGTGAATTCATCTTTGGTCGATTAATAGAATAGCGAGGACCCCAAGCGTAGCATACATACGCGTATCTCCAGTCATGGGAGGTCACTGGAAATTCTCTATCCATGGAGTGCAACCACTTACACATCTGTCCACCAGCATCCCTCGGTAAATACTCGGGTAGAACGCATAAAGCACGAACAACGGGAACATTAGAAGCCCCATCATCGAGAGTACATTGACCGCATGCCGAGCGTATCTGGTGCCGGCGACGAGGGAAGGCAAGAGCCTCTAAACTTCACTTTTCTGAGATCCTAATCGCGGATTAGACTTCCACGACAGGAAAAATGAACTCGATTGGGCCACAGATCTCAGGAAAAATATTAAAAAGGAGACTGATATAGTTGGAGAAGATGCCTATAAATTAGTAGCTACAAATAAGACAAAGACGTTAAAAGCAATAGTAAAATTTCTCACTGATATTTATAAAGAAATCTAGTTCTATAGTATAGCGATTAAAATAATGTTACAAAACATCTGCATGATAACCATGTACAATACAACGTGCGTAAGCAGAAAGCGAGGTACCAAAACGTATTAAAAATATGCTCATAACAGTTATCGATGACAAAATATCCTCAAAGTCCTAACGCAAGTAAACTCCAAAGCGCAATACAGGGTAGGGGGAAGAAGACGAAGTAATCCATACATGGGTAAATATAAGAAATACTTTAGTTAGTATTTGCCAAATGTTAAGTACAAATAGAAAATAAGTAAAAATTAGATGATTTTTGTTACTTTTATAAATTCATGCATAATGTTTGAGTTAAAATAAGAATGTTATCGTGTAAACGTGTGTTAGGTGGGGCTGTGCAGGCGTGCTGTATGAGGGATAAGAAGAGTGCCTTAAAACATAAGAAAATTGAGTGCAAAATGAATGATAAGCAAAGGATGTACAAATAGTTATAAGTAAGTACTAGTGAAATAACTCGATTATGTAGTTACTCACTTTAATAAAACAAACAACAAACTGAATTGGGTCACCGAGAAATCAATATTCGAACCTGCGTAACATCTGTCCGACGATTGTGCTTTCGGTTGGTTCAACGATTCGAGGATTCTCAAAGAATTTTCGAGATAAGATTATGGTAGTCTTGGGTGGAATATAAATTACGAACAGGTATGTTTATTTAAGGGGTGAGTCAGGGTTCGAGACGCTGTATTAGGATCGGTGTTGGGCATAATCGTAATTAAATGTTTCCGAGTTGTGATTACGATTACGATTCTAATCAAATTTTTCCGAGTCACGTGATTAAATTTTTCTGTGATTACGATCGTATTTTCAGGTGTTTTCAGGCATAGAAATTTTGTACCTCAAAACCGATATTAGATTCGTGTTCCTCGCTTCAAAAATCTTTGAAAACCATGCTTAAGTAAAAATTACAAATTACAAATTTTCAGTGAAAATAATTCATCTCAATAGGGGTAGGACTTAGGTAAGGTAATTGTTAAAAATGTTTGATTTTGACGAGAGCATGGTCTACTAAGACTTTTGAGGCGAAAAAACATCAATCTAAAGTCAGTTTTGAGGGAACAAATTTCTATGGCTGAAAACCAGGGACCAAAAATAACAGTTATTCTAAAATTTTCAATGATAAAAAACATTAATAAAAAATTGATTACTATTGAAATTTAAGTATACAAGGAAAAAAAATTGAAGAAACAGTTATATTAGTGTCCAATACTTTTTCGAATGCTCAAAGCAGTTATCTATGACAGAAATTCATTTTGATCACTCATAACAGTTATCAATGAGAGAAGTTCATTTTAATTGCTCATAACAGTTATCAATGAGCGACGTTCATTTTAACTGCTCATAACAGTTATCAATGAGCGACGTTCATTTTAATTGCTCATAACAGTTATCAATGAGAGAAATTCATTTTAATTGCTCATAACAGTTATCAATGAGAGAAGTTCATTTCGATGGCTCATAGCAGTTATGAATAAAAGAAATTTTTAATAGTTATTAGTTTTTTAAAAATACAATTCGCGTTAATAAACTAGAGACAAAAGCAAAACAGCACCACTGCCTTCTGCTGTCTATTTCAGCAGACGCAAAGATTCAAATACGTAACCGTAAAACAGAGAAGCAGTTCTACATATGTCAACAGTAATAATGTACGGTTTATATTAATTATTCATTGAAGGTAGTAAGAGTCCACATATTTATGAACGTGGCTGTATGTGTATATACGAAATTTGGTAATCAACAAAATTTCACTTATTGTTGTTGTATTAACCTTCCAACTTCTTAAATTTGACCTCCATTACAATAAATCTATATACACAATCCAAGCCCTCAACCTGATGGTCATTACAACGTATGTAAGTTTGATAACCAAGAAATTTCACTTATTGTTGTTGTATTAACGTTCCAATTTCTCAATCTGATCTCCATTACAATGAATTATACTCGCAACACAAGTTTCAACCTGATCGTCTTTATAGTATACCTGCCATATCTAAACTTCTATAGCTAAAACTTCACTTAATGTTCTTCTAGCAGATAACAACTATGCTTGCCAATTATTCCCATAACATTTAATAAAATATTTTACAAACTATACATTGCATGTTAAAATTATACGATTACTTGTATTTCGGAGGTTTCAGTTTCTTAAAATAGTGTTTCATAGAAATCAATTATACTACGATATTCACAATTTCTATTTGTATACATCACAATCTCTTTACTTATTAATATATAATTAATATATTAATAGAATATTCAATTAATATTCAATATTAATATTAATATATAATATTCAATTAATATATAAAATTAATATAGTAAAAGATTAATTGAATATATTAATTAATATACTAAATATTGACAATGATAACGTCTAGATTGTTCCCAAGGAAGCGCAATTCACTTACAGTGGGTCAAAAAAGTATTGGCACACCCAGTTTTCTTTGAATATCTTTATAATTTAAAGTAATCTATTAATATTAACTATGTTTATAAGTGTCTTTCGACACACATAAATAGTATGTTTATTGAGAGTTCTAAGTTATTTGTTGTAAGGAAGTAAAGTAAAAAAAACGAAAAATCTATAGTCACAAAAGTATTGGCACACGTATGGTTTTGCTATAAGGACACGTGTTACTCGCTTTGGTACGTGACAAATTCGGTTCTAGGAACATAACGACAAACAGAACCTGCTGTTATGAATCTCTTTCTCAGTTAACACGATCAGTCTGTGTTTACACTTTGAACAACAATCGTGACTACGAAGAAGAGCGAGTTATCATTGTCCGTGCGAAATAAAATTATTGTATTACACAAAAGTGCTGAAAGTTACCGAAAAATTGGCGATTCGTTAAATTTCAGTTTTTCGACAGTACGAAGTGTAGTAACAAAATTTAAGGAATCTGGTAGCGTCGAGAACAAATCGCGATCAGGTCGCTCGAAAGCACTTACAACTAGAGAACGAAGAGATATCGTTAAAGAAGCAATAAAAACTCCTTTTGTAAGAGCCAAAAGTTTAGCTGTTGACATCGCAACATATTCGGGAAAAGAAGTGAGTGGCAAAACAGTCCGCAATGTTTTACATTCTGCGAAAATTTATGGTGGAGCAGCGAGAAAAAAACCCGTTCATTAATGAGAAGAATCGGGAGAAACGACTCGGGTTTGCAAAAATATATATAAGTAAAACAATGGAATTTTGGAAGACGGTTATTTTCTCAGATGAAAGCAAGTTTAATCTTTTCGGTTCTGATGGAAAAAGATTTGTATGGAGGAAACCGAACACCGAATTAAATCAAAAGAATATTATACCTACAGTGAAACACGGTGGTGGTCATGTCATGGTATGGGGCTGCATGTCGTACCATGGAGTTGGAAATTTGATTTTTATTGAGGGTACAATGGATCCAGACGTCTATATTGACGTGTTGCGAAATAATTTATTAACAAGTGCAATAAAAATGGGCACAAACGGAACGTTTCGTTTCCAACAAGACAATGTCCCGAAGCACACGGCAAGAAAAATAAGGGAATAGTTATTATATAATGTACCGAAACAACTCCCTACACCACCTCAATCGCCGGATATTAACCCGATAGAAAATCTTTGGCATATTTTTGATTTAAAAATTCGCAAAACGAAAATTAAAAATAAAAATGGCTTAAAAGCGATGCTTTTAGAAGAGTGGTCTAACATTCCATCGGAACTTATACAAAAACTTGTCGAATCGGTACCTACCTAATCGATTACAGGCCGTAATTAAGACCAAAGGCATGCACACCAAATATTAAGTAAGATCAATATTGTTCATATTGTTTATTATTGTACTTTCCTTAATAACACTGTACGTGTGCCAATACTTTTTTGACTATGGATTTTTCGTTTTTTTTTACTTTACTTTCTTATAACAAATAACTGAGAATTCTCAGTAAACATACTATTTATGTGTGTCAAAAGACACTAATAAACGTAGTTAATATTAATAGATTACTTGATAGTTTACAGATATTCAAAGAAAACTGGATGTGCCAATACCTTTTTGACTCACTGTATGTATATTACCTACGTCATTGAACAATTATTTGCTATAATAATATGGACACAACAACATTACGTTCACAAATATATATCGTTCCATTAAAAAAAACATCGATGACCTTGATATCTCGTTAAAAAATAACCTTCAAAATTTGTTTCCTCGCACCTCGATTACATGTGGCCCTTCAAACGTAACTTTGTCCTAAGAAGTTTATCTGTACAACGAAAAGTAACGAAGACATTTAGGTGTCCTGTTTCTTCGAACTCACCCTGTATAAAAATAACCCTTGTATGCAACTTCAGCCCTCATCAAAATGAGAAAGATCAAAGGTAAGATCGATACATAAAAAGATCTTACCCAGACCTAATCCGAGTACGTTGAACTCGTACACCTATATTACCTACCCCATTGAGCAGTTATTTACTCTAATAATATGGGCACTCGGAAATCTTGAGAAAACTCGAGTCATCTTGAAAGGATCTTTACCTTCTTGCCCCTATGCAGTCAGGACAATTTTAAGTGTCCGTGCGAGCACTCTTTCAACAAGAATGAATGCATTCTATGAAAAGAAGAGGATTTGTGCTCCAAGAATTCCCGCTGCGACCCACATTCTGCGGGCTGTTATATCGAATTGCTAAGAAATATCTACAGCGTTTTTAACGCGGTAAGGAGTTTGACGGTTTCCTGGTGGCGCATAGTGAAACCTCCACTAATCTTCACTAACTGGTTTCCGTATCGCGGTGCAGTCATGCTACCGTTATACCTTCGAAAGGCCAGGGCTGAAATAAGGGAGTATTCTAGAGGTTTTAGATAATCGATTTCTTTTGTACAGTTTTTTTAAACTACATGTTATTAACACTAGGTTTCGGTTAGGTCATTTCGAGTTTCATTCCGAATTCCACAAGGAAAGTTACCAGGAATCATTTGCATTTTTCGCTGATCACTTATGCTGACTTTTAGGCACGTAAAGGGAGACGTAGGATTTTTGATTGGTTCTTTGACGATATCTCTTCGTTCTCCAGTTGTAAGTACTTTCGGGCGACCTGATCGCGATTTGTTCTCGACGCTACCGGTTTCCTTAAATTTTGTTACTACACTTCTTACTCCCGAGAAACTGAAATTTAACGAATCGTCGATTTTTCGGTAACTTTCAGCACTTTTGTGTAATACAATAATTTTATTTCGCACGGACAATGATAACTCGCTCTTCTTCGTAGTCACGATTGTTGTTCAAAGTGTAAACACAGACTGATCGTGTTAACTGAGAAAGAGATTCATAACAGCAGGTTCTGTTTATCTTTATGTTCCTGGAACCGAATGTGCACTTGTCCTTATAGTAAAACTGTACGTGTGCCAATACTTTTTTGACTATGGACTTTTCGTTTTTTTTTGCTTTACTTCCTTATAACAAATAACTTAGAACACACAAAAGCTAGCTATCAACTAAAAGAAGCCATTATTCCTATAACATATTATAATAATTGTAGAATGTATTGAATAAACATTATATATATTTCATGGATCTTACGTATATCTATGTATGTTTATGTACATTTTACGTACGTTATATATATTTAAGTATATTTTATGTATATTACGTTTATTTATTATGTGTATCACGTTTTCTATCGATAAGTAAACATCGCATGGATCGATCGCGACCGTCGTTGAATTTTCTGATTCGTTTTTACGCGAGGTAAGAGGAAAGGATACCCAAACTGGTATCCTACCTGGGCGAATTAATAATTCCCGATTAAAAGTTCATTTCGGCTGGAATTTTAATTTCAATTAGGCGGGCATGTCCGCCACTTATCTAGTTAGAAATTAAGACGAAGGTAAAATGAGAACTAGCGCGGGATGTGAGAATGCTTCGACCATTCCTCCAACGATTAACAATACACTGGGTAACAAAAATATACGAACACTTGTTAAAACAAGAATTTTATTAAATTTCGTGTCAACTTCATTTCGTTGCTTGAGTGTTGAGATCAATCTCATCTTCGATTGAATGAATCTATAGTCACAACGCAAGTCTCAACTTGGTGGTCGTTACAATGTACATGTATATACACAAACTTCAATATCCAAGAAATTTCACTTATTGTTGTTATATTATTGTTGTTATATTAACCCTCCAAGTTCACAGCCTAGTCTCCATTATAATAGACTTGAATAAATAACCAAAGTCTCAACCTGATGGCCATTATAATGTATCTACATATACACAAACTTAAATAGCCAAGAAATTTCACATATTGTTATTATATTAACCTTCCAATTTCTCAAATTTCACCTCCATTACAGTAAATCTATATATGTACACAAGCCAAGTCTCAACCTGATGGTCATTACAACATATTTATATATACAAAGTTTGTTAACCAAGAAATTTCTATTATTGTTGTTGTATTAACCTTCCAACTTCTCAAATTTCACCTCCATTATAATAAATCTATATATACAACCCAAGTCTCAACCTGATGGTCATTACAACATATATATGTTGTGTATGTATATATGTATACAAACAAAGTTTGTTAACAAAGAAATTTCACTTATTGTTGTTACAGTAACCTTCCAATTCCTCAAATTAGACCTCCATTATAATAATTCTATATACACAACCCAACTCTCAACCTGATAGCCTTTATACTATATCTACATAAACTTCAATAGTCAAGAAATTTCACTCGATGTTGTTGTTCTAGCAGGTAACGACTGTGCTTGCCAATCATTCCCATAACTTTTAATAAAATACTTCATGAACTATACACTGTGTGTCGAAATTATACGATTACTTGTACTTCAAAAGTTTCAGTTTCTTAAAATAATTCTTCATAAAAACCAATTATATATACATATTATAATACTACGATATTCAACGTGCCAAAAAACATCCGGACCCCTATTCGTATTTTATCATTTATTTAACTGAAAAGTTATCTCAAAGATACTGCAAACCCGAAAATCCAAGTGCTCGTATATACTTTTGGATGAAAAGTTTTGATACGCAATGTGTTCTTTTGGAAAAGAATGTTGGCTCGAAGAATTTACAACGAGAACATTGTCATCCAAGTTACTTTGAATTCGAGAGGGAGAAATCGGAAAATATGAAAGGAAAAAACGACGAAGGGGGAGGTGGATCAGTAATTTTTAATACTTGCGTCGAATTAACTTGACACTAATAACCGGTCATTTTCCGTCACGCTTCACTCTTTTGTTCCTTGCGAAACAATTATGAGATATTAACCTACCGACATTCTTTGGAGTCTTTCCCTTGTAGACGGAATGTTTGCTCTCAGAGTAATGCAGCTGCTACAAATTTAAATTGACTCCTATCGCTTCATTTTTCCATTACAACTAATCACGATGGGAACGTCTAGATTCGCGTAATTGCAATTTCACGTTGATTAACAATTTGCTGGTCTCTTGGTTGAGGTTCGTTTAGGTTTTACTTAGGTCTGTGCAAAATTTATTGTGGTATAGGTGAAATATGCGAAATAAATGGAAATTTATACAAATATATACGCAAAATATGAAGAATATTGTATACGTACAGTCAGTCCCATATATATTCGTACATTTGATGTCTGTTGAAGAAATTTGTCCAAATTAAATGATAGACTTGATGTTTCCAAATAAATGTTTCTTTAAATTTAAATATACAGAAAATATATATGTCATAAATAGATTTTATGCATTTATGACGTACATTAATATGAAAAAAAATATATATAATGTACGTAATATATATTGAATACAATCTACGATTATTATAATAATGTACACAAAATAAGTATAACATACGTACAATATGCATAATGTGTATCGAATACATTTTACATTTATTATGACAATATATATAATGTATATCGAATATATTCTACAATTACTATAACAATAATTTTATTCAATTTTGTACAATTGCACACACCTTTTTTTGGTCATACTTACCACGTATTTCTCGTATTATTCCTTTACATCATAAATGCATATAATTCGCTATCTACTTATAAATAATTGAATACAAAGCCACAAAATTAATTTCTACGTCTAATACATCCTACGAAATGATTTGTAACACGTAGTTGGTGTGGAAAATAAGAAATATATAGGTAGAAATGAATAAAAGAAGCTTGAGAAAGTGGCTGGAGAAGAAAAAGCAAATATAAAATTTATCCAGATACTAATTATGAACCACGAGGTATTAAATGAAGCCCCTGATGGCCCCGGTAGTAATGGCACTTATATGGTGTCCTATAGTGGATTACTTTACCATAGTGCCTATATGCCGATATCCAGGGCAGCTGCCCGGAAGAGCGGCCACGACACTTCCTTCCTGGACGCCTCCTATCTACTTTCTATGGTGTCCCTGTCCCATGCTCTCAAACCCACACGAATGCTGCAAACAATATTCGTCACCGATACTCTTCTTGATCACCGTCTACTTCCCCTCTATATGTACAGGTTAAAATAATATATTTTCATTCTGTATTCGAACAAACAATTACGATGGTGTTAATTCTGATTTACTTGTAGATATTAATTGATACTTTATTAAACAAGATTTGAAGATTGAATCCACAAAACAAAAAGTAGAGAACAGTGGTGTAGAGCCAAAGTGGTAACATTGATTAATGTAATGTTTAGTCGAAATGTAAAATTTCGCAGAAGAATGAAGAATTGAAGAAATGAAGATTGAAGAAGGAATTAAGATTGAGGAAAAATGAAGACTGAGGAAGAAATGAAGATTGAAGAAGAAATGAGAAATAAGAGAATGAAGATATGGAGAAGTGAAGAAGTGAAGAAGTGAAGAAGTGGAGAAATGGAGAAATGGAAAAGTGAAGAAGTGGAGAAGTGGAGAAGTGGAGAAGTGGAGAAGTGGAGAAGTGGAAAAGTGGAAAAGTGGAGAAGTGAAGAAGTGAAGAAGTGAAGAAATGAAGGAGTGAAGAAATGAAAAAATGTAGAAATGAAGAAATGGAGAAGTGGAGAAATGAAGAAGTGGAGAAATGAAGAAATGAAGAAGTGGAGAAATGAAGAAATGAAGAAGTGAAAAAGTGGACAAGTGGAGAAGTGGAGAAGTGGAGAAGTGGAGAAATGAAGAAGTGAAAAAGTGGAGAAGTGGAAAAATGAAGAAGTGAAGAAGTGAAGAAATGAAGGAGTGAAGGAGTGAAGAAGTGAAGAAATGGAGAAACGAAGAAATAAATAAATGAAGATTGAAGAAATAAAGGATTTCGTCTAAATTAAGCGATAAGTTCAATGTTTCCAAATCAATTTTCCATTATAAATATATACATACATTTATAAAGTTTATTCATGAAAGAAATTTGTCTAAATTAAATGGTAGCTTTGATGTTTCTAAACAAACTTTTCAGTGTGTAAAGTTTATATAACAAAGTTTCAGCAAGTTCCTTCTTTAAGTTCTTTGGATTTTGATTTAAATTGGAAAACTTCACGTTTGTTTCATAAGAAACTGTGTTAAAATTACACAATTTTGATATCGTTTTTCATAAAACACTGGCGTTCAATTTAAATCGAAATATGCTCGTATGATTCGTATTTAAATAAAGAACAATCAAAGTGAATTTTTGTTAAAATTCTCCATTAAACGAATCCACCAAACAACTATGTCAATTGATTGAACCCACGAAAGAAAAAGTGGAAAACGGAGGCAAAGTGGTGTCCATTGATTTTTTTAATTCAAATAAACGTTGTAGAAGAGGTGCACCTGCATAAAATCTAGTGTCTTTGATTTGTTTTTATATATAGAAAGTATACAGAGATGCGCATTATTTGATTAGAATGTTAAATGAGGATAAAAAATATTAATTTAGACAAGCTGTCATCTATTTAATACGGAATATAAATTTATTTTATATTTTGAATAAAGAATCGAAAATTATTTACTTTTCACTCATTATCCACATTTAAACCAGACTTTCCCTTTATTGTAAATATATACAAAGTTTATTCGTGTATATATTCATAATGAAATATTTATTTGAAAATATCAAACCTAATTTAGACGTTTAATTTAGACAAGTTTCTTCAATTAACATAGAAAGTACGAATATTTATGGGACTGACTGTATGCAAATATTGGAACGTCAATTTGCAACATTCTTCTTGCAATTTTAAATCACTAGATGGTTACTGATTAAACGAAAAATTGAAAGAAACGAAAAGAAGACATCCTCGCCAGACATATGTTGTGTCACAATTTCTAATCACCCATTATGAAACAATGGTACGTCATGTTACTTTACCATTTCTATGAATCTAGATTGAAGAAGAAATGAAAACTGAAGAAGATATCAAGATTGAAGAAGAAATGAGGAAATAGAAATTGGAGGAGAAATAAAATTGAAGAAATGAAGAATTTTGTCTAAATTAAGTAATAGGTTTGATGTTCCTATTGTATTAATAGAATATTTCACCATTATTAGTTTTCATCTTATCAATCCTCTTCCTATGAACTTTTGCAGGTCTCTAGAATAAATTTAAAAATATTTAACTGGTTACTTTTCATCCTGATGTACCACACATGGAAAATATTTGAATAATTATCTAAATAAATATTTATTTAAAGCGAACATAAGACACAGAGCCCTTCGAGAGTTTCAAGATATAAAGGAACCTGTTCAATAGTTTACAAAAAAAATTTTAAAGGCATCATTTGTGGCGAACGAAACCCTCTTCAGCCAAATTGGTTCCCTACTCGCTTATAGAGCTTTTAATAATCGAATGTACGGTTTCGAGGAACATTTCATACAGAAGTAACGATGGGGTACCAAAACAGAGAGAAACACACTCCACGAAGATTATTAGAATGGAAGCTCGGACGAAAAATGCTGCAATTTAAAAATATTTTCACTTGGCCAGACGCTTCTGGAACGTTTGTGGAAGCTTTGGAAAAGAATCGATGAGCGAATGTGCAGTCTTCCCACGGTGAGCGACAGAAAAGGGGATGATGGTTTAACAGGAGGGGGTGTGCCGTCCTTGTACAGGTGGGACAAATGGATGAGTTTATGTTTTTCACTGTGCAGCTATGGGAAAACGTTTCCCCCGCGAAATGAATGATAAATTCTCATTATTACTATAAATCCCTTGATACTTTCAAGATTCTACGCCGTATTAAGTTATTACAGTTGCGAGCAACGCAGTAGACGAATTTTAAAGGAGATTCAAGTGGAACATTTAAAGGGGTTTCGGAGAATAAAGAGAAACATATTTACATTTGTTGAAAAATTATCGTACGTCAAACATATTTCAGACGAACTTCTTACATGAATAAAGTTTACACATGTATATACATATATTTATCATGGAAAATTGATTTAGAAACATCAAACCTATTACTTAATTTAGACAAAATTCTTGATCTTCAATTTTTGTTTCTTCTTCAATTTCTATTTCCTCATTTTTTCTTCAATCTTGATATCTTCTTCAATTTCTATTTCCTCATTTTTTCATCAATCTTGATATCTTCTTCAATTTGATTTCTTCTTCAATCTTCATGTATTCTTCAGTCTTCACTTCTTCAAGCATCACTTTTCCTTCAATCTTAATATATTCTTCAGTCTCCACTTCTTCTTCAAGCGTCATTTTTCCTTCAATCTTCATTTCCTCACTTCTCCTTCAATTTTCATTTCTTCTTTAATCTTCATATCGTCTTCAATCTCGATTTCTTCATCAATCTTCATTTCTTCGTCAGTCCTCATATCTTTTTCCATTTTCATTTCTTTATTTCTTCACTCCTTCAAGCATCATTTTTCTTACAATCTTCATATCTTCTTCAATTTAATTTCCTTTTCAATGTTCATATCTTCTTCAGTCTTGATGTCTTCTTCAATCTTCATATCTTCTTCAATTTGATTTCTTCTTCAATCTTAATATATTCTTCAGTCTTCACTTCTTCTTCAAGCATCATTTTTCCTTCAATCTTCATTTCCTCACTTCTCCTTCAATTTTTATTTCTTCTTTAATCTTCATATCGTCTCCAATATCGATTTCTTCATCAATCTTTATTTCTTCGTCCATATTCATTTTCTCACTTCTTCTTCAATTTTCATTTCTTCTTCAATCCTCATATCTTCTTGAATTTTCATTTCTTCTTCCATCTTCATTTCATCATCTCTTCAATCTTTATTTCTGCGTCCATCTTCGTTTCCTCACTTCTTCAGTTTTTATTTCTTTTTCAATCCTCATTTCTTCTTTAATCTTCATTTCTTCTTCAATCTCGATTCCTTCTTCACTTTTCATTTCTTCTTTAATCCTCAATTCTTCTTTAATCTTCATTTCTTCTTCAATCTCCATTTCTTCTTCAGTCTTCATTTCTTTTTCAATCTTCATATTTTCTTCTATCTTCATTTCTTCATTCTTCGACGAACTTTCTCCACTAGGACGGTACGAATACGTACGGTACTGATTATACGCGTGAAGTTTCACCAGCAAAAAATAAACATTCTGCAACGTAATTAGCGCTTAAAGTCCCTCTCCTTCCCACGGAAAACCCTATATGCAAATCTCGGTCGAGAACTTCCTCTCTATCTATAAAAAGGTATCGCAATATTGTCACGACATGCCGCATCCTGACACGTGCCAAAGGATCCCTTTAGGCGCTTCCTCCTCGCTATACATAACAGGCTAGGTGTACTCGACACGAGAGAACCCAGGTGGATATACATAATTTCGCACCAGATGCATTTTAATGGTGTAATGTTTCCCGAAGACCATCAGGTTGCGACACCTTCCGCACGTGCCTCTACTCCCATGACTCCTTGAGGAAAAAAAGGGTGTTGAATCCCAAGAAAATTGACAGTGTAACTTGAAGAAGAAAGAGTATCCTAAGAAGAATCATTTGAAAACGTTGCATAAGGTGTTTCAAACATCTAAGGGTAAATGTAAAAGGGTACGCAATATTTAAAAAGAAGTCTAACACTTAAAAACGAATTTTAAAAGATAAGATGAATATTTTTGTATGTTTTAATTATATGGAATAAAATAAAACTGGTGCGGTCAATAAATGTTACTATTTTTTTTTGTAACGGTTCACAATTTCGATTTTCATAACATATAAAATTTTCAGCAATTTCCTAAATTTTGATTTAAATTTGAAAAATTCGCCTGAAAATCTGCATGTTCCATGAGAAGTTGTGTTAAAATGACTAAATGTTGATATCTAGGCACGGCATTGTTTCCAATAATAAAAATAAAATAACGATATTAATTAATTCAAAAGTTTCTCCCATCACTGACCAATCCAGCAGAGCGTGTACTTTTATTGAGTTTTACTAAATTCAGTTTACCCCTGTCACATTTATCAGTACCGTTTAATTACTCGACCAAGAGATTCCCAATTTTGGGTTACGGTTAGATTAATGCAGATCAAGCGTACGCTAGTTCTCACGAAGCAATCATCCTGGAAAGCCTTCGTGCTAGACGACAGTATACGTGCAAGTATACATAATAAGATCTCTATCGAGTGGCGGTCACGCCGGTAATTTTCATCTGAGACTCGTTTAATTGCGCAGCTCCACGTCGCCGTGAGAGAGCTACATTAAGAACTAATCTACTGGATTGCCACCAAAGATAATGTCTCAACTAGTGGAACTATCGGAAAAGCAACTATTTACGTGCATTACGTTTCAGAAAACCTTTTACATCCAACGACAAAATGAAAGAAAAAAATAACAACATCACGGATAAGTTGAATTTTGAAGATGTTCAATTTTGAGGATTGTCTTTTGAAAAATCCTTCGCGACGCAGGAAACTTTGGTACGATCTTGTTCAATTTTTGTAAAAACTTTTTAAATTCAAAGGTGAGGGCCATTTTATACAAATTAAGGTAGTTCTGTGATTTATTTAAGCGAGGATCTTCAATGGATTTATTTAATGGAGGTCTTCACAAAACTACACTGGATTGTTCTTTAATTAAATACACTACGGTGCATAACTAGAGCACCGCTACAATTTTCGTGCGTTTTGTAGATTTCATTATAATTTCTAATTTTTAATGGTATCATGTGAACGAGGGTGAAAGTATATTGTAGCAATGATAAAACGGCGAACATAACATTTATTTAAGACAACTAATAATAATGCTATAGATATTTCATGGGTGCATAAGTATAGTACTAATGGAATTATAACATAATAACAATATTAAATTACCATCTTCATTTCGTCACTTCTCCTTCAATTTTCATTTCTTCTTTAATCTTCAGATCGTCTTCAATCTCGATTTCTTCATCAATCTTCATTTCTTCGTCAGTCCTCATATCTTTTTCCATTTCTATTTCTTTATTTCTTCACTTCGAAAACGTCAATTTTCCTACAATCTTCATTTCTTCTGCAATCTTTATATCTTCTTCAGTCTTTATATCTTCTGCAATCTTTATATCTTCTTCAGTCTTTATGTCTTCTTCAATTTTCATATCTTCTTCAATTTAATTTCTTCTTCAAGCTTCATATCTTCTTCAATTTAATTTCATCTTCAATCTTTATATCTTCTTCAGTCTTTATGTCTTCTTCAATTTTCATATCTTCTTCAATTTAATTTCTCCTTCAAGCTTCATATCTTCTTCAATTTAATTTCATCTTCTATCTTTATATATTCTTCAGCCTTTATGTCTTCTTCAATTTTCATATCTTCTTCAATTTAATTTCTTCTTCAAGCTTCATATCTTCTTCAATATAATTTCTTCGTCAATCTGTATGTATTCTTCAGTCTTCACTTCTTCTCAAAAGGTCATTTTTCCTTCAATCTTCATTTCTTCTTGCATCTTCATTTCATGATCTCTTTAATCTTTATTTCTTTTTCCATCTTCATTCCATCATCTCTCCAATCTTCATTTCCACACTTTTTCGTCAATTTTCATTTTTTTCTACAATCTTTATATCTTCTTCAATTTTCTACAATCTTTATGCCTTCTTCAATTTAATTTCTTCTTCAATCTTCATATCTTCTTCTGTAATTATGTTTTTTTCAATTTTCATATCTTCAGTACAGTAAGTGCCCTAAAACTTATGCATACTACTTACCGTAAGATAAATTTAGCGTTTTTTTGACTGCACTCGAAGGACAATCAAGGAATGGGACTGGAAAGGTAGAAGAATGTAGAGAGAGTGAAATGACACACCGAGTGATTGTGAGCGAAACTAGCGATTGTCAACGGGTTATTTTCGGCGATTGAAAGTGCAGCATTAAGATGTCAGAGGATCCCTATGAAACTGTCACTCACACGTCACGTATATAAAAAAAAAACGAAGAGGGTGAACGAGTACTTCTGACCTTGCACCCCTCGTTGCGTGATAATGAACATGACTAGGAGATCATTGATCATCTCAAGTTTTACGCGTGCTGCAGCCATTTCATCTAGTTTTTTTTTTTAGATTCACTTCAAATAATTTATTAAATGGGTATTATAGAGAATGTATGAATGCGAGTTGTAATTTTTTTTTGGAGAGTACTGAATGATAATTTTATCTTTGAAACCTCTTTTACTTATAGAATTATAAAAAGGATGTTGTAGAGTACATGGGATTGAAGGTAAATATACATAGTTAAAGAAATTAGATAATTAAATGTAATTAAGAAATAGTTAGCAAATCACTGACGCAATAATCTGAAAGGTTTTATAAATAAAGAGGGAATTTTAATATTAATTAGAAGAAATGAGGATGGGAGATGTATGAGGATTGAAGCAGAAATGAAGATTGAAGACGAAATTAAATTGAAAAAGAAATGAGGATTGAAGAAGAACTGGAAATTGAAGAAGAAGTGAGGAAACGAAGATGGGAGAAGAAATAAAGATTGAAGAAAACTGAAGAAGATATGCAGATTGAAGAAGAAGTGAAAACGGAGAAATATGTGAAGACTGAAGATGAAATTAAATAGAAGAAGATATGAAAATTGTAGAAGAAATGAAAATTGAAGGAGATATAAAGATTGTACAAAACTGAAGAAGAAATGAGAATTGAAGAAGAAGTGAGGAAATGAAAATTGACGAAGAAGTGAGGAAATGAAGATGGAAGAAGAAGTGAGGAAATGAAGATGGAAGAAGAAATAAAGATTCAAGAGATGATGAAATGAAGATGGAAGAAGAAATAAAGATGAAATAGATGATGAAATGAAGATTGAAGAAAAAATGACGCTTTGAGAAGAAGTGAAGACTAAAGAACACATGAATATTGACGAAGAAATTGAATTGAAGAAGATATGAAGATTGCAGAAGATATAAAGACTGAAGAAGATATGAAGATTGAGGAAGAAATCAAAACTGAAGAGGATATGAAGATTGAAGAAGAAATTAAATTGAAGAAGATATGAAGATTGTAGAAAACTGAAAAGATGTAAAGGTTGAAGAAGATATGAAGATTGTAGAAAACTGAAAAGATGTAAAGGTTGAAGAAGATATGAAGATTGAAGATGAAATTAAATTGAGGAAGATATGAAGATTGTAGAAGAAATGAAAGTTTAATAAATGATAAAATGAAGATTGAAGAAGAAATCAAAACTGAAGAAGATACACACCTATAATTTTCATAAAATCTTCTATATAAATAAAATTGAATTCTACTCTCAGCAACTGATTCATGAAGGAACAAAGCGGTTGAACGGTCAGTCGAACGCGAACAATATAAAATAATTTGTATTCTACGCGGGTGAAACCGCGTATCGAATAAGAGAAGAAATCCTCGTAAACAACATTAATAAATAACTTAATAAGACTGCGGATCTTTATGCATTTATAGAAAATTTAAATGTCCGTCCAATGGGACTGGATTTGTTTTCGTACGAAACTAACGAATTAACGTGGTTTTGGTAAAAATAAAACAGCAGTAATATTAGAACTGATGGAATTAATGAAAACAAAATGTCCGGAAAAATACAAAATGAATTCTATGAAATTAATCGAATTAAAAGAAATAAGAGAATCAACAAAAGTAAGAAATTAATTATAAGTAGACTGCAGATTTTTATGCATTTATAGGAAATTTGAATGCGCAAGAATTTAAAAAATGCAAGCAATATGCAAGAATATTAAAAAGATTGAAAGTAAAGTTTATGTTATAATATTTGCAAAATAAAGTAAATTTTAGATTAGAAATTTAGATTAGAATTTTAGATTAAATAAATTTTAGAAGATTTTATTTTGCATAAAGATCCGCAGTCTATGTATTAAATATAAATTCAATTGAAATCGTTTTCCAAGTGAAGAAATGTTTTTCATTAGCTACCCCTATATCCTTAACAAGAGTAGGGCGCATTGGAAAGAATTTTTGGTCCACAGAAATCGATCTACACCGAGAAGTATGTTTACAAATCTGTCGCATATAACCGTCGCGTCTTCAGTTCTTTATTAATAGACTGTGGATCTTTATGCATTTATAGGAAATTTGAATGTGCAAGAACCTATAAAATGCAAACAGAATATTAAAGAATATTAAAAAGATTGAAAGTAAAGTTCATGTTATAATATTTGCGAAATAAAATAAATTCCTATTCAGATTCAATTTTTGTAGGGACGTTCGCGAAAATTTTATTTTACATAAAGATCCTCAGTTTGTTAATAAATGTACCTAATATTTGGATTTAACAATAATTGAATTACTTTAAGGCTCCAAAGAATCTAGGTCCTGGTCATCGGTAACTACTTTTCCGATCTAACGCAGAAAGCTTACCGCGTCGTTTCTCGTTTAATTTTCGCCAATCGTGGCCGTAATCTTTCTCGAAAAAAAAAATTGCAACCCAAGCTTGCAGAAGTTTACAGCGGTTTTATGCCTCCGTTGATCGCATGCACGGATACTGTTTTACGGTACTTTATACTTGGCGTGAAGTTATCGTTAATTGCTTATAATAATGCAACGCTCGACGAGCTTTAGATAAAATTCGTGTAAATACGTCACGAGACTCTTGGCTCGCTGTTCACCTTTTACAAGCTCTGGATGAACCGTTTAGATTAGTAGCGGAAAAAAAATCGTTGGGCTCGTTTTGTATAGTTCAGAGGAGAATTGAATGAATCTTTTACTATTTTCAATTATATTTTTAGGCGATATAACGGATTCGTCGATTAAATATATTTTTAAAAGCGAACATTAGCTAAGCCATCAGAAAAATTCGAACCAGTTTTATATTCGTACTAATTTCAAATTACGAGTAACAGGTGCGTAACAGCTTTTATATACAGGGTGTCCCAAACATATTGTAACACATTGAAAGAGGTGGTTCGGGAGGTGATTTGAAACAACTTTTTCCTTAGCGAAAATGTTGTCCGAAGCTTCGTTGAGGAGATATTAACGGAAAACACTGACCAATCAGAGCGCGCGTATGCCGGTGGAGCGGCCGCGGTAACGTATGAGCGCGGCCGCCTAGCGCGTTACCACGCCTACCGCGGCCGCTCCACCGGCATACGCGCGCTCTGATTGGTCAGTGTTTTCCGTTAATATCTCCTCAACGAAGCTTCGGACAACATTTTCGCTAAGGAAAACGTTGTTTCAAATCACCTCCCGAACCACCCTTTTCAAGGACTCCTTCCCCTTCCAACATTTTTGGGACACCCTATATACAGGGTTTTTCGAGTAGTTGCAACAATCTGACAAAAAAATGTTTTAAACGAATGTGGATCAGTTTTCGATTGGCTATACATTGCTATAAAAAAAAGTTCGAAAAAAGATTTGATTTTAGTATTATCATGGTTACCTTCATTTTTTTTAAATGGCACTTTCTACCTTTGACTTAACGGTATTATAGTCCGTGTCAAGACGAATTCAATGACCTAGTGTACTATGACCTTGAGATAACCTTGAAGACAAAGAAATGAAAATTCCATTATATATATTATATATATATTATATTATATATATTAGATTATATTATATTATGTATATTATTATATTTTATATATATATCTGTACATATACGTGTACCTATCTGTGATGCTTGTAATTCTTTTTAGATAGAAAGCTAAATACGTAAACACCTTTTTACTTGCTACAAATATGAATTTCCTTTCGTCATTCCTTAATAAACTATACAATAATTATAATAGTAGAACTAGGGAGTAATTTTCAGTTTAGTTTTAAATTGCATATCTCCCACGGTTCGAAATTGCGCGTGGAACTTACCGTACGTGTTCCCACAGAAATGTCGTTCGCCATCGGCGAACGTTTAAGTCGTCCCATGGAAAATTATAGACCCCTCGCGGCGAAACAGAGTTTACAGGCGTAAGCAATATAATTTTTCCGTGTTTACGATACTCGTGTCTATCGAAACGACGTCATATGGTCCGCCCGAACGTGACGTTACCAGTATTCTTATTCCTCTGTTACTATTCTCACGTGCAATAACAATCGTTTACACCCAATATGTCCATACATTCGATGCCACAATTTTTTAACTTCCCGATGTATGGGGAAGTTATTGTATTTGTTTCTTATGTATTTTGGCCTGATAAACTCGAAAATCACAATTAAAAATTTGTTTATGGATAGGTTTTCAAAATATGAATTTTTGAATTTTGTTTTCGATTTTTTTCTGAGATAGCTTCACATTTTAAGCCATATCTCGAGTTAGAAACGTCCGATTGGCTCACGCAAGATGAGTGTAAGAGTTGTGGGTCAACATATATGAGAAACTTCGATTTTTTTGGCTAAAATAAAACACAAAAATTTCATCCATCGCCATGCAATATACTTTTTAAATAGGAAAAAGCTCAAGACGAGTTAACTCATTAACTCATTAACTCGTTAACAATAAGCTCATGCGATTTAACTCGTCTAAAGCACGACAAGAACAAAATAATTTGACGAGTATTATTAAAGTATTAAAATGTCTTTATTGAGTGAGAAACCATAGTTACAGGTTATTGCAATTATCCGTGCTTTTTAATAATTAATAACAAACTTTTTAATTTGCTAAGCTTATAACTAAACCTTTAGTTTATAAGCTTTCTAGCTTCGCTTAACATGCTGCTAGGTCAGTCTTTCTTTTGTACTCTTATCACGTTTACATTATTGTTTTATGTTATCAGGCACAAATCGTTACTTAAGGAGGCATTTCACCCTGAACGCACAAGAAAAAGCATATTTTCAATAATTTTTTTCTCAGGAACTATTGCATAAAATTGAATTAAAGGTTTTTCTCCTTAAAGGTATGATTAAGGAAAGTAAATACAAAATTTTCTTTTTGGTGAAAAATATTTCGTCATTTATTTACAAAATAATATGCATGTATGCAAAACAAAAAAGTTATCCGCTGGCGCAGGTGATTTTGGCTCTCCTGGTAATCTGAAACAGAAAATCGAAAAAGTTTATTAAACTATGTCGTCACACTTATGGTCGGAACCTCCACATGTTTATTTCATTGAAAATAAACAAAATGGCCACGTTTCTTGTGAAAGAGAGAACAAAAAAACACTTTTTTTTTACCGTAAATCAGGTGAAATTGTAAGTAAAAATCAAAATATCAATTACTTGGAGGTTCCGACGATTGGTGTGAAGACATAGTTTAATAAACTTTTTCGATTTTCTATTTCAGATTACCAGGAGAGCCAAAATCACCTGCGCCAGCGGATAACTTTTTTTTTATGCACACGTGCATATTATTTTGTAAATAAATGACGAAATATTTTTCACCAAAAAGAAAATTTTTTATTTACTTTCCTTAATCATACCTTTAAGGGGAAAAACATTCATTCAATTTTGTGCAATAGTTCCTGAGATAAAAATTATTGAAAATATGCTTTTTCTTGAGCCTTCACAGTGAAATGCCCCCTTAACTTGCTAGCTTAAATTTGACGAATATACTCACGCAGAGCACCGAAAACGTTAAAAAGCCCTGATCTAGACGACTGCATTAGGCTTCTCTTCGTTACGTCTACTATATTCCTTCTAAACTCGTATCAGAAACGGTATTGAATGTATAAATAAATATCGATGACGCTATCGGATAACGGTGGCCGAAAAATAAAAGCTCTCATTCGCTTCACGGCTGTTTCGGCTAGCTTTGAATTTTTTGTTAGCTTTTATTTTTATTGTACGAAGGTTTTTGAACAAAAGCCGCATACTACTAATACGCACCAACGAATGATTTTATCCTGACAAAACTGAAGCGCGACACGGTTACATGCGACAGATTTGTAAACATACTTTTTGGCTTAGATCGATTTCTGTGGACCAAAAATTCTTTCCAATACGCCCTACTCTTGTTAAGGATTTAGGGTAAGGTAATGAAAAACATTTCTTTACTTGGAAAACGATTTCAATCGAATTTGTATTTAATAAAGAATACACACGCACGCGCACGCGTATACACATATACACACAATATAAGCAAATGTGAATCAAAAATGAAAAATATACCAAAAATTAATATATATATAACGAAAAACTGAAAATTTAATTTCTCGCAGCCACGTGCTCGTATTTCGCTAGTTCTTTGTACTCTCCTCTTAAAAACATGTACCGACACTGCTTGTCGGTTGATTACAGCCCGAGTTCACCTTCCGATGTGTTTACATGTCGGATACGTGTATACCTACAGGTGAACGACAAGGCGCCAACTTTAAGGGGGTCCACCTGTGTAACGTTTAATTTTCAAGGCAATTTTCAAGAATTTTTTGTAGCAAAGTACTAGTGCAATTGTGTTAATTTTTTTTTTATTTGGTAGATCGACGCTTTATTAATTTTTGATTTTATCACAATGTTTTGATTTGTGGATATTCCTAGACGGCGCTTTAACGAGACCACTTAAAAGTAGAAGAGTCATTCGGCGAGCAGGATTTGATCGTACTCGATCATCTGAAACAAAAAAGTAAAATATCACTTACGTTATAATTACATTTTGAAGGTACTGGGGATAGTATATTCACAAAATTTTGAAAATTGTTAATAGGGTGGCGTATAAACTAAAAAATGATATTTTAAGGTATCTTTTCACCCATCTAATGGCTAATAGACGTTGGAAAAAAATTTTTGTAATATGAATCTGGCCGCGTCAGTACCACCATTATGTTTGAAAATTGTAGAATAAAAATTTCATCCCGATTCATGTAATGGATTTTGTGCAATCCTGCTCGCCATTTCCAAAAACGTGGTTTCGAAAAAAACGCGTTTAAAGTTTCGTACGAAAGTAGTACGACGCTGAGCCGGACATGTTTGGGCTTCGAACAATAATGAACTAACCAGAATTTTATAAAATGCTTCTGTGAAAGTCATTGTAATATCTCCTACATGATAAATATGTAGAAACAAAATTTTTGATTTTTTGAAAATCTTACACAGGTGGACCACCTTAACGAAACCTTCGTATCGAAGCCACGAATAATTATTTTGTATAACGTGGTCAACTTACCCGACTTTTCCGTTCCCATATGTATCTAATGTTCGGTTTGTAACTTGGAAAATGATTTCAATCGAATTTATATTTAACTCTTTGAGTGCGAAGGCTGTACATATACGTCCTTGAGAAATGGGTTCAGAAAAGTGCTTATGTTCGTTAAATTGATTTTTAAAAAATATCAGTTTATAGGGAATGATGAGACGAAACTTTTTTATATTTACAGTTTACTCATAGGACGCTTGATTTCGAAAATGAAAATTGAAAAGTTAAAAGTTCATTGAAAAAATTGAATTTCAAGAAAAATGTCTTCTAAGTTTTCAACTTTTATCTCTGAAATTAAACGTCGTATGAATAAACTGTAAATATAAAAATGTTTCATTTTTCCATTCTCTATAAGGTAACTATTTTTTAAAATTCGATTGTTCGACTGTTGTGTTTGTTTCTTTAAGACAACAGCAACAGGATCAGACCACTACGAGATCTTAGGAAAAAGGTCTTCAAGGTTTCTAATTTTTATCTCTGAAACTAAACGTCGTATGAATAAACTGTAAATATTAAAAACTTTCATTCTGTCATTCTCTATATGGTGATACTTTTTTCAAATTTACACCTCTACGACTCTTAGAATTTCCAGCAAAAATCGTCCCGCAGCCAAAGAGTTAATAAAGAACGCGTTACTTTATGGAAGAAATTACAAGTTTTAACGAAACCTTCGTATCGAAGCCACGAATAATTATTTTGCATAACGTGGCAAATTTATCCGACTTTCCCGTTCTTATATGTACACTAGGGTGCATAACTGTAGCACCGCTACAATTTTCGTGCGTTTTGTAGATTTAATTAATAATTTCTAATTTTTATAGTATGAAAGAGGCTAAAAATATATTATAGCAATGATAAAACGGCGAACATAACATTTATTTAAGACAACTAATAATAATACTAATAATAATATTATAGAGATTTCATGGGTGCACAACTATAGTACCAATGGAATTATAACATAATAACAACATTAAATTATAATGTAATGATTAAATTATAATTTCAATGAATAAAAGGGAATGATTTAATAATGTGTAGGACCTCCTTTCTTCTCGATTAATTCAAAAATACGACTTGCCATACTCCGAACTAGTTTCTTCAAAATTTCATCGTTAATTTCATTCCAAGATTTTAATACAGCTTCGTTCAACTGCGAAATGCTCGAAAATTGTTGGTTGTGTGCATAAATACGCTGTACCATCATACCTCATAAATTTTCCATCGGATTTTAATCCGGGGAGCATGCTGGCCACTTTAATAAATTTATATTAAGTGTTTGAAACCACATTAGTGTTGCTCGACTTTTGGGCATTATCTTGTTGATGCGTCCAAGTAATGTGGTTCTTCGAATGAATAAACGGCAACAAATTGTTCTCCAATATTTCAATGTACTCGTAAACTATTCATTCTGGATGAAGGAAACGCTAATTCCAGCTTGCCATTCGAGCAAAACGCAGCCCATATCATTAACGTTCCCCCTCCAAAATTGCGTTCAGAGAAATATTTTGGGTCTTTTCGTAGGTCTCTCCAGTAACAGTTCAACCCATCTGGGCCATCAAGATTAAACTTTTTCTCATCGGAAAATATTACCTAACAAAGAACGTTAACTGAAAGAAAATAATGTCACCTCTTAATTTGTCGATTAACATTAAACTTACATGATCCCAGTTGTTATTCATGTTTTCGCGGACGTATTCCATTCTTGCTATTTTGTGGCGTTTAGAAAAAACGGGTGCTGAAATTAATTTTTGTTTGGAAATGTTTGGATTCCTTCTAAAGACACGTTGAATGGTCCAACGTGACACTTGGATTCTACATTCCGTTGCAATTTCCCGACAGCTTTTCAACCTATTGATCCCAATTTTAATAATCTGCATCTCAGCACGTGGAGACGGTTTCTTTTTAGGTCCTCCTTTCTTATTTTGGCCATATTTCGACGGATTACGTAAATCAATTGATATTACTTTAGGGAATCGCCCAAGTTTACGTGCAATTTCTCTAATTTCCAGTTCTAGCTTGTTATAAGCTCAAATTTCACCTTGCTCTTTCTCAGTAAGATACTTACCGCGTGGCATTGTATTAATTAATAAATACAATTCTGAATTAGATGAAAATTTTGTGACAAACACACTTGAAGTGTGATGAAAATGAAGGTGGTGCTATAGTTTTGCATCGATTCTATAATGTTTTTCGACTTTATCTCGATATATATATGCTTAGTCTACTTCGGTATACTTCCTCTGAAATTAATTATTTACATCGCTTTTTCATATTATCCAACTACTTTAAGTTTAAAAAATCTTAATAATATCAGTGGTGCTATAGTTATGCACCGGAGTGTATGTAATGTTCGGTTTGTAACTCGGAAAATGATTTCAATCGAATTTATATTTAATAAAGAACGCGTTACCTTATGAAAACAAAATTACGAGTTTTAACGAAACCTTCGTATCGAAACCACGAATAATTATTTTGCATAACGCTGCCAACTTACCCGACTTTCCCGTTCCCATATGTATGTAATGTTCGGTTTGTAACAGGAATCCGTTAAGGTAGGATTTCCATGTCGATGCCAATAATCATTTCCCACGAACAGGTGGTGGCCAGGGGGAAAAAAGCACAGACGTCCACTCGGTAGCAAAGTGGTCATTGTTTGAGGAGTGGCTCTATCGTATCGTAACCGCTATTGTCGAGCATTGCTTTAGAACCCATGGAAATTACAATGGTGCGGCACCATGGGCGTCGTTACCGCGCGTAGATTACCGTGATCTTGATGTTCTATTGTTATCTATCGTGGGACAAGATTAATTAAATCCTTTAGCGTCGTTTCCTGTCGACTGTTACCCAACAAAGTGAAAACTCGTAACGTACAGCTAATTATCGTCCCTTTTCTTTATCCATCACTTCTAATTCTTGCGTGAAGAGTTTATTAAACGATGTTCGGTACAGTGCGTGGTCTGGCGCACCGCTTTTCGTGGCCAAAATTATTTTAGCGTTATTCAAAGATTTAAGGTTGTATTGTCATAGGTCATTGAATTCGTCTCAACACCTGTTAGAATATTATGAAGTCAGAAATATATGTTAGCGCTTAAAAAATCGAAGTGGTCTCAATTATTTATGTTCAGGGGGTCCATCTGAGTAAGATTTTCCCGTTGCTGTTGTCTTAAAGAAACAAACACAACAGTCGAACAATCGAATTTTAAAAAATAGTTACCTTATAGAGAATGGAAAAATGAAACATTTTTATATTTACAGTTTATTTATACGACGTTTAGTTTCAGAGATAAAAGTTGAAAACTTAGAAGACATTTTTCTTGAAATTCAATTTTTTCAATGAACTTTTAACTTTTCAATTTTCATTTTCGAAATCAAGCGTCCTATGAGTAAACTGTAAATATAAAAAAGTTTCGTCTCATCATTCCCTATAAACTGATATTTTTTAAAAATCAATTTAACGAACATAAGCACTTTTCTGAACCCATTTCTCAAGGACGTATATGTACAGCCTTCGCACTCAAAGAGTTAAATATAAATTCGATTGAAATCATTTTCCAAGTTACAAACCGAACATTAGATACATATGGGAACGGAAAAGTCGGGTAAGTTGACCACGTTATACAAAATAATTATTCGTGGCTTCGATACGAAGGTTTCGTTAAGGTGGTCCACCTGTGTAAGATTTTCAAAAAATCAAAAATTTTGTTTCTACATATTTATCATGTAGGAGATATTACAATGACTTTCATAGAAGCATTTTATAAAATTCTGGTTAGTTCATTATTGTTCGAAGCCCAAACATGTCCGGCTCAGCGTCGTACTACTTTCGTACGAAACTTTAAACGCGTTTTTTTCGAAACCACGTTTTTGGAAATGGCGAGCAGGATTGCACAAAATCCATTACATGAATCGGGATGAAATTTTTATTCTACAATTTTCAAACATAATTGGTGGTACTGACGCGGCGAGATTCATATTACAAACATTTTTTTCCAACGTCTATTAGCCATTAGATAGGTGAAAAGATACCTTAAAATATCATTTTTTAGTTTATACGCCACCCTATTAACAATTTTCAAAATTTTGTGAATATACTATCCCCAGTACCTTCAAAATGTAATTATAACGTAAGTGATATTTTACTTTTTTGTTTCAGATGATCGAGTACGATCAAATCCTGCTCGCCGAATGACTCTTCTACTTTTAAGTGGTCTCGTTAAAGCGCCGTCTAGGAATATCCACATATCGAAACATTGTGATAAAATCAAAAATTAATAAAGCGTCGATCTACCAAATAAAAAAAAAATTAACACAATTGCACTAGTACTTTGCTACAAAAAATTCTTGAAAATTGCCTTGAAAATTAAACGTTACACAGGTGGACCCCTCTTAAAGTTGGCGCCTTGTCGCTCACCTGTAGGTATACACGTATCCGACATGTAAACACATCGGAAGGTGAACTCGGGCTGTAATCAACCGACAAGCAGTGTCGGTACATGTTTTTAAGAGGAGAGTACAAAGAACTAGCGAAATACGAGCACGTGGCTGCGAGAAATTAAATTTTCAGTTTTTCTTTATATATATATTAATTTTTGGTATATTTTTCATTTTTGATTCACATTTGCTTATATTGTGTGTATATGTGTATACGCGCGCGCGCGCGTGTGTATTCTTTATTAAATACAAATTCGATTGAAATCGTTTTCCAAGTAAAGAAATGTTTTTCATTACCTTACCCTAAATCCTTAACAAGAATCCTTAACAAGAATAGGGCGCATTGGAAAGAATTTTTAATATTACACATATTACACATTACACATATATACATATACATATATGTACATATATATACATATATATAGATAGGTAGATAAATAAAAAGAATACTGAGATATAACAGGTGTGTTCCCATACAAATTTCCTATAACCTTAACCATTTATTTAAAAAAAAAAATTTTTTTATTGTTTATACTGGAATTTGTAAAGATGTTAATACTGATCAACTTTTGTTGGAAACATTGTATTATCAGATCGTCAGAAATGTCTGAAAAATTGTGCTAAACTGTCCTTCCGGCCGTAGCTCGCATTGTTACCCCGGGTCCACACTGCGCAAACACGCAACAAGAACATACCCTAAAAACATTCGCAAGGGTGTTCTTATTGTCGCTAACATGCGCCGGCGAACATCTACGATGTTCGTACTCCCGTGAAACTGATGTTATTTTGTGGATTCGGGCGATCCGCATCCCCTCCATGGTTGGAAATGCTCGAAAGCAAACGACCGTTTACGATCACCCGCCGGCAGATACTCCAAAGGAATAATATGCGTGACCGTAGTTAATATTAGTTCCTTAATATTCATCCAAGTTTTTATGCTTTTTTTGTTGTAACTTGATGAAAATAGATGCGATATATTGACGAGATTTTTCTGATAAAAATGATATCAAACACGACGCAATTCAGACAATTTTGAGTTTCGCTTATAATAAGTAATAGATTTTGTTACAGCCTATATATATTACACATACTATTCTTCAAGAAATGTTCGTTGACCTTTTTTTTAAGACAGTATGCTTGCCTATTAATATTTTTTAAAATACCATTTTACGTCCCTTGTCAGCTTCATGTCTTAAAAAAGTTAGCTATGTGAACCTGATACCCGACTTTTCAAAAATTCATTTTTTTATGGAAAATAATAGCATTTCGTTTGTACTTGATTGAACTATTAATAGTTTCGTTTGTACCTTCGTCAATTAATAAATAAAAAAAATAAAAAAAAAATCACCCTGCATCCGACATTGAGATTTTTGTAATCTGTTTTTTCGCTTCGTTTATACTTCGCTAGTTTAAATTTTACAGAACAATTGTTGTACGCGTAAGAAAGGAGTAAATTAATTTTCAAAATTTTTTAAATCTGTTCTTTCTCTGTGCCTGTAACTTTAATTTTGAAAACAATGCGGTCTCATTCCCTTACGTTTCCACTTCAAAATGAGTTCTTCAGAAATACGCAGAATTGATGAGTGACGAACTCTCCCCTTACGCGTATAAACAATTGCTTATAAATCATAAACTATTGAGGTACAAACGAAACGAAAAGCGATACAAACGGGTACAAACGACTCTAAAGAATAGGAAAAAAACAGATTTCAAAAATCTCAATGTCGGGTGCTTGTCATTTTTTTTTTATTTTTTTTTTATTTATTAATTGATGAAGGTTCAAACGAAACTATTGATGGTACAATCAAGTACAAACGAAATGCTATTATTTTCCATAAAAAAATGAATTTTTGAAAAGTCGAGTATCAGGTTCACGTAGCTACAAGAGTTACCTAGTTTTTCCATGGGCCCTAATTATCTTCTGGCAAGAATTTTACAATCTGTTTCCTATTTTCGAACAGACTTTCTAATTGGTTACTGGCTCACAAAATCAAGTATTAATATTATAAAAATATTGCACGGTCACGCACATTATCCCTTTGGAGTATCTGGCGGGCGGGCGGTCGTAAACGGTCGTTTGCTTTCGAGCATTTCCAACCATGGAGGGGATGCTGATCGCCCGAATCCACAAAATAACATCAGTTTCACAGGAGTACGAACATCGTAGATGTTCGCCGGTATGTTAGCGACAGTAAGAACACCCTTGCGAACGTTTTTAGGCTATGTTCTTGTTCGTGTTCGCCGCAGTGTGGACCCGGGGTCAGAAAGCGAAAAGAACAGTCAGTGAAAAAGTCAGTCCAGAAAGCGGTAATTTATTAGCAAAATTAAAAATATATTTATATCGATTTTTGTGTAATGCAAATCTAGTTAGTAGAAGGAACCAATATCTGTTTATAAGAGTTAACCCTTTGGTCTCGAGGCCATTTTTTCTGGTATCTGTTAACAACTCGAGATGCTTTCTTAGCATTCTATTGCCACGAATGCTAAGATTAGATTGACTTCGAAAATGAGATCTCTAATTTGAAATTTGAAAATCAGGTCACCTTTGGCTCAACGACAATCCTTTTATTGGCACTTTGAGTTCCAAAGAAATTAAATCTAAAGGAAACCTAGTGGTGACTGAGAAATTTAATTCCATACGATTTTGATTGGTTTCCGTAAAACTATTTCGTTCTGAGTTAAAACACATTGTGTAGAATTAATATTAATACTCAAAGAAAATATAATACACAAGTGCATAAATCAGTCTCTTAAAAGGTCAAAATGATACGCTATTTCATTTAATATTCATTAGTTTTACTCATTTCTTCTCTTATACCTAAATCAAATTTAATTCTATACAATTGTGTTTGGTTTCCAATAGACCTACTTGGCTATGAATTATATCACTTAATGTAAAATATTGATATACCTCTTATATGCCTCTAGAAATTAGCATTTCTGTCGAGAAAATTTTGTAATAGAGTAAAATAACATTCCAACGCACTTTGCGAATAAAAGGAGATAGCCAAGGTCGCGATTAATCGTTATCAGCAGCTCCCATGAAACGAATACGGGTTTCTCAATGCTAGTATAGTACCACAGACGTTTAAAACATAGCAATTCGACCGTGAATATCAATGTTGTGCCCGCATTGCCAGAGCATGTCACGGTTTTGTATTGTTAATCGCCGATGCAGAGACTAGTTACAGGTGCTAGAATCTGAGAAGATTTTGCGCGAACCTTGAACAAATATAAAATAACGTGTAGCTTTCCATCTATTTTCGCTCTTCGGATAAAATGTTCGCTAGTACATTGCGCATCGAAAGTATACGAACACTTCGATTTTCCAGCTTTCGATATCTCGAAAGAATTTTTCAATTAAACCAACGATACTATCGTATTGAAAAAAATCGTATCGTGACAAAAAAAAACCTCCGAACAACCTATTCGTATTTTAATGCGAATAAAGAATTATTGCTACTGTAGCCACAAGTCGATTTTTGTACCGTATCAAAAGTATACGAACGTTTGTAATTTGTTCAAAAAGTTTTCATGCTTAATCTTATAGTGGCATGGATAATTAAGAGAATATTAGACGATGTAGATTGTGGAGTGAATATAGATATTAGCGTACGCATATCTATAGAATTATATTTTAGCGTTTAGAATTAGACAATAGCGGTTTCCAGTGAATTCAGAATTTCATAAAAGTAAGTAAACATACATAATTAATATATGATTTGAGGCGTGAATGTTCATAAAAAGAACCTAAACTAATGCGATTAATGTATTTAGAACAAGATTTAAGCCTATTTTATATTTTATATTGGAGTTATCGTAAAGTATTTGATTCGTACAGAACGTGCGAGCTGTAAAATGAATGTAACTTCTTCAAATACGAGAATTTTTGAATTTAAAATAATACGATTGATTGTTTTGTATATAGAGCAACACCTGGAGTTAATCTTTTCGAGTATGAACAAGGTAAGATTAAATCCATGAAATGAAGGTGGCATGAAATTTAATAAAATTCTTGTTTCAACGAGAGTTCGTATATTTTTGATACTTTATAAAATCATATAAAATATTAAAAACAAAAAATTCGATTCGATTCGATTTAAGTTGACTCAAGTGGATTCAATTCGATTCGATTCATTTCGATTCAATTCCATTTAAGCTTATTCAATTCTATTCGATTCAATTCTATTCGATTCTATACAATTTTATTCAATTCCATTCAATTCTATACAATTTTATTCAATTCCATTCGATTCGATTCAATTCTATTCAATTCCCTGCAATTATATTCGGTTCGATTCAATTCTATTCAATTCTATACAATTTTATTTAATTCCATTCAATTCTATACAATTTTATTCAATTCCATTCGATTCGATTCAATTCCATTCGATTCGATTCAATTCTATTCAATTCCGTCCAATTATATTCGGTTCGATTCAATTCTATTCAATTCTATACAATTTTATTCAATTCCATTCAATTCTATTCGATTCGATTTAATACGATTCAATTCGATTCAATTCGATTCAATTCCATTCAATTCTATTCGGTTCGACTCAGTTCCATTCAATTCGATTCGATTCGATTCGATTCGATTCGATTCCATTCAATTCTATTCGGTTCGACTCCATACAATTCGACTAAATTGAATTCGATTCTACTCAATTTAATTCAATTCCTTCAATTTCCACTAAATTATATTCTACTTCATTCTATTTTATCCTACTCAATTAAATTCAATTCAATTTCAGTCCATATGTTTCCGTTCAATTCCATTGAATTCAATTCTATTCTATTGTATCTTTAAGACATATTTTATTACGTACATAATGTATGTTTAACCCTTTGCTCTCGGGTGGCGCCTCTAAGGCGACATATGTCATTCAAAAGTGATTTTGTGAACGTACAATTACAAATTCACTTACATCGTAATACAACTGATTATTAATCTACTTAATAATACATTGAGTCATAAACGTTTGTAGATATTTTTCTTCGAAATAGAGTTTTCGGTTTCACAGAAATTTATTATAAAAATGGACTGGATTTGATTCTGTAGAAAAATGCCTCGAGCGCAAAGGGTTAATGTATTCTTCAATTGTTATAACAGTAACACATAAAATATACATAACATATGTAAAATATACTCTGCAATTATTACAATAACTTTCTCATTTTATTACACATACTTTCCACATATTCGTTACATTACTTTACATCACAAATGCCCAAAATTCTTATTCTACTTCCAAACAATCAAAATCCAAAACTCCAAAATTAATTTCTACACCCAACATCTCAAACAAAGAATACTTTCCACTTCTCAACCATCCCCATGCACCTAAACTCCGAGTAAAAAGTTAAACCAGAATCTTAAGCATAGATGGAACCGGCAGACACGTGGTGGTTCCTCTTCATAAGCGGGGCACCATCCCCTGGAGCCCCAAGAGCAAACTCCCAATCTCGACTCTCCGAATAATAGAGTTCCAGCACAGACGCGCACGCCTGCGCAGAGAGAGGAAGCCCTGAGCGTCATTTGAGTGGTAGGGGATCCAACGCCAATCAGGGAGCAGGCCAGTGCTCGGGCGCGATTCCATTGGTCGTGGCGCGCGGAGTGGGGGCCGATGGTGGGAGAGCAGAAAGCAACGGATTGGAGAGCAGCTGTAAGGCACGCGTTAGGCTTATGACGGAGCTGCGAGGACCGCATGGTGGGGGGTGGCAGCAGTGGGGCGGCGGGAGTGGGGAGGTGTGGACACTTGGGGCGCAGCAGCAGCGCTTTAGGCAGTCTGGATGCAGGCGCGCCGCTGTGCGCTTGCGTCGTCCTCGGAAAATCTTTTCCTATTTTCTTTCTTCTTTTTCTCCTCTTGTATATACATTTTCCTTTCCTCCCATTGATTCCGTCACCGAGGGCAACCTTCTGCCCTGCTTTCCACGTTCGACACGTTTCGATTGAAATCACTGAGTCAACTGAGGAGATCCAGGAACAGGGGACTAGAAGACCTACGGATCTTGATCTAAAGTTGGAGGAAAAATTCAGTCACTCTGGAGTCGAGATGCAAAGGGGCCATGGTGTCAAGGTGAGTACAAGGGAGAGAGTAGAGTATTTTGGTACAGTAGTTTTGAAATTGTAATGATAAGGATGTCAATATAAATTGAAATTGTAATGATAGTCAATAATTATAATAATTGAAGAATAGCCTTTTTTGCACACTGTATTAGCTAGTGTTACCCTGGCATTGTTCATCGTAGCTTCACCAGTGAGAAAATCCAAGAATAAATATCTTGACAACTCGTTAGATTAAAGTGTACTACCTCAATGAATCAGAAAATAAAGGGATAGCTGAATCTCCCTGTCAGATCTCTTAGCTTTGACCTTCAATGGAAAGTAGAGTATATTTAGTAGTCGACACAAATAAAAGTAGAATGTTTCATGGTCTCCAGACCAAGGTTCTAACAACGTGTTAAATTAAAGTTATACTTTAACGTCTCTTTGCTTTGACCTTCGATGTGAAGTAGAGGCTTACTTGGTAGTCGACACAAGCAAGAATAGAATGTTTGATGCTCTCCAGACCTAGATTATAGGCAGTATTTAGCATAAGGAACTCATATATACCTTATCTGTGAAACATACAATATACGTATATCTCTCAATGTATTAAGAATACACATTATTTGTTTGGATTCTACAACACTTATAACAACTCGTGTTCTTTGGTACTTTCCAAAGCAATACTAACATACTAAAAGTAGTAGAAAATGTAGATATAAGTAATATGGTATAATTGTGAGACACATCTATTTTCACATTTTAATCTTGTGTTTCATGAATGAGAGAAGGAAAGATAATGGATGAATAGAGAGTATAATGATACCTTTTAAAGAATTAATGTCAAGTTTTTTGGATAGTTGTATCCATTTGAAGACAACAAACTTACTTATTACTTATTTAAAAGTTATAGTACAAAGTATCCTTCCAATAATAACCTAAAGTATCAAATCATATTATTATTTCAATTAATGCCATGTATTTATACTGTATCCCATTCATCATAAAAGTAAATTCTAAGTAAATGTAATCTTATTTTTATTAAACTTCTAAGAATTTAATTTAATAGAAATGAAATATTTACATAAAAATTCTCATAAATGATATGTATATGTATTTTATGTTCATTCATTTCATGTATCTTTTTTTCATTTTTAAATTTAATTAAAACATAAAACATAATTCTGTTATTCCAGAAGTATAATATCCTATCGATACATTTATACCACTTTCATAATGAAAATTTCATTTCTTTTTTATAAATTGAACTTAAATCAATAAATTGTCATGAAAAAATATTATCTCGTCGACAATGAAACTCTTCTATAAACCAAATAGACAAATATTTTAGACATTACTTATGAACTTACACTCTGAAAGCAAAATTACCATTTTCTTTATATTTTATTATTAATTTTGTTTAGGTCTCCAGCACCCCACTGGTCACATGTACCTCTACTTCAATCACCTATGGTTCATCGGGGAATCCTGGTTGCAAACTAGCTCTGAAACTCCTCGCCTTGTCGAAAAGGGGAAAGTAGGAAGCCCTCAGACATCGGAGGGCCTGTATAAACCAAACTGTACATATGCAATACGTTTAGCTTGTACATAGGGTAAGAATATGGTAGAGAGAGAGAGAGATGTAGAGTACTGATACTAAAAGTACAACGCTACTTCAGCCGCTTGCTTGGGAAATGAAAATTTCTTTCCAAGTTTCACACTATGCAGTCAGCATTGCAGCAGATGAAGTATCACTGTGAGCAGAGAAGATGGAAAACTTGAATAATCCAGAAAACCACTGAACAAAATGATCAAAAAATTCTAAAATTAAAAAGATTGCAAGAAAGAAGTTCTAAAGAAATCCTATGATCCTGAAATTCTTCTGTCGAAAGTATCCTTGCAAATTGAATTATGGTATAATCCATCATTTCATTAGAGGATACAGCAACTCTGGCATGTCTTAAATCTTGATGAGCTCAGCTTAGATGGCTCCGCTCTACTTTGGCTCATATTTGAAACACAACTTTTAAATTTCCTTTGGAATTTCTTTCACTTGACCAATTTTATAAATAGGATAATCCACAGAATTTCTCAACCTTCTCAAAGATCTATCTAAATTGTATATTAAGCAATTCTCTGTACAGGAGAGCGTTATTTCAAATCAAATTATTAACAAATTATAAAATCATACTTCAATTACCACTTATATTGTTCAACAAGAAATCGTCAATAAGGATGTATGTTAAAAGTCAGTTAGTTGTTAAAAGACGTACTATGAATTTAAATTCAATTTATGTTTTACTCTAAGAGAAAAATCTGTGGATGGAATTATGTTCATGCAGGAATTATTTATCAAATCGTACTATGAATTTAAGTTCACTATTTGATTTTGAAGTACAAAAAGCTATTCAAAATTTTAATGAAGACTTCATCTCTGAGTAGATTAAGTATTGATAGAAATGTAGACATAGTAATAATTAATTCTAGCTTTTAATTGTATTTATCAAATATACTTTGACTAATCATAAATTTATCCTTACGTACAACAAAGTATTACTGTAGAAAATTGATAAGTATGATGATTTCTAGTCCCAAAGCTATAAATCTATTATAAAACTCTGTTTTTAAGTCAATAACAGAAACTTATCATTCTAAGTGATGTTTTAACTTCTTGCAATTTAATATAAAAATTAAAACATGGAATCTAGTCGATACCAAAAATTAGTAAACAAAAATTCATCTAGTCATAAAATGATCTATTTATTAAATCTAGTCATGTTACATTCTAGTCACCTATTCATTCTAGTCGCTTACCTTTAGCTCACAGAGATGTATACTTAATTTAATTTTACTTAATACTGATTCATAAAACAAGTTTGGCAACTCAAGAGTTGAACAAGATTTGAGACTATTGAATGCAATTCAAATAATACAATGCCTGAAAGTGTAAGTAAATGAAAATTCTTTTGGGTGATTAATTAGAAAACTTATGAAGTATAAAAAGGCCAAAAAACTTTGTATTCAAATTTATTTTTCACAATTCAGAGCATTTTGGTATGAAAACAAAAAATAATAACTCAAACTACATTTTTATAAAATTTCAAATATTTTAAATCCTAAATATTTTTAATTTCCAAGATGCCAAACTTCTCAGTATTGATGTCAAGTATTAATCTATAAGTATTTTCTTTGCTATTCTAGTCAGTTTTATTCCTAAGCACTATTTGTAAGTAGAAATTCATATTCGCAAGCAAATATGCAGGCCACAAGTAAATGCAATTCTGATTTTAATTCCAGAGTGTCGTACATAATTGTATATTCTATAAATAATTGTAATATTAACATTGTCCGTGGATTGGCGATGCCATAGAAGATTAGGAAAGTATTTCTTTTCTGTTGAATTTTTAACCAATTGCTTTGTCTTACTCAACAATTGATGGAAAACTCCAACCATTTGTTAGCATCGCCTATTTATCAATAGATAACGTAAATGTGGTTCTTTATTTTATTATGGGAACGTGCCAGTATTTTATTCTAGTATTGCTATTGTATAGAATGTCATAGAAAGAAACATTTTTGTAAACAAAATTTGCAAACACTGTAAAATAATTTATTTAAATCATGATAATCTGTAACTACAATTGCTACAGCTCAAAATCATTAAAAATAACGATAAAACTAACTAATTACATTGCTTTTGTACTTTGATCGCTTTGGCTATTTTATCCTACATTTGTATCGATCTCAGTGAACCCTTTGCAGTCCTAAGTCGAGTGATGGTCTACAAAAATGTGTTAATTTAATCAAAAAGTTAGGATCACAAGGAGTTGTTTAGCTCTGCATGAGAAATGTCCACATCGGCAGCTATTTGTACAGAATTAAGTTATCTTATTTAAGTAGTATTAAACAATTGAGTAATGAAAGACAAGATCATATTTTGTGAATGATCAATCGGCCAATGAATAAGTACAAAAAGTAGCATTTAAGAAATAATATTGTGTGGAAGAACTATTATAGGGCTGTGTTTAATAATTAGAAATAAGTCTGGACGTCAAATCAAATTTAATTTAAAATTTATCGAGTTCTACAGATATTTTCTTCACCGATTGAAGTCAATATTCTCAAAGTGATTTAATTTATTACAAGGAATTTTTTGAAATTTATTTCATTCTTTCCATATTTGTAACTTTGACCAAATTATAAAAAAATTCTAGTCACAAAGGAATATAAAATATAAGTAACGCGCAGTAACACGTATAATTTATCTGTGAGAGTATATATTATTAAGAGTGGCCTCTAGTCAAAGAAATCACGGACACCAACTTGAACAGTTTAAGCCAAGTTTTCAATTCAAAAAGCAACAGTTAGATGTAAATAAAGTATGCTAATTAAATATATTAAACTATATCTTTCTATTTTACCTATCTTTATTAAATAGAAAGATACAGTTCATTATAATTATATAATAAATCATAATAGAATATTTTTTAAGCACTCAAATATCTAGTATTTTATCTAGTCTATGATTTTCAAATTAATGGTAATATGTTAGCCATAAAGTATGTAAGAAATCGAATTATAAAACTATAATTTGCATAAATAATTTATATAATTTGCTTCTGAATTTGACTTAGCTAACTTAGTAGAGTAATCGATCTCAGTCCGTGATCCATAAATCTAGTCTATGATAATGTATAGCAATTCAGTGTAAACACCATATCGTGTAACTTCATGAAAATGCGACAGAAGTGTGTACATATTATGATTACGAATGTAGAACATGATCAAAAATGTACAGTTTAGTTTGTAAAAATGTGTATTTAGCTGAGAGGCTTTTATTACAGCCATATATATACAGGGTGTCCCAAAAAAGTTGGAGGTCCTTGAAAAGGGTAGTTCAGGGGGTGATTTGAAACAACTTTTTCCTTAGCGAAATTGTTGTCCGAGGCTTCGTTGAGCAGATATTAACGGAAAACCATGACCAATCAGAGCGCGAGTATCCCGTTGAAGCCGAGGTTACACGCTAGGCGTCCGCGTTCATACGCTACCGCGAGCGCTCCACCGGCATACTCGCGCTCTGATTGGTCAGTGTTTTCCGTTAATATCTCCTCAACGAAGCCTCGGACAACATTTTCGCTAAGGAAAAAGTTGTTTCAAATCACCTTCCGAACTACCACTTTCAAGGTGTTACAACATTTTTGGGACACCCTGTATACATATATATTATGTGAACACGCATATGAACGTGAACAAAAATATATATGTACATATATGGCTGTAATATTTCTCTAAACGACAATATATTAAGCATCGAAATCGTAATTATTTTATAAGACCAGTTTGTGTGTGAAATATTTATTAAAACAAATTTGATGTATAATCTATTTAGTCCATAAGTTTCTATCGTACTTATCATTGTACTTTCATATATTTATGGTGTAATGGATACCGTGTGTGCGTGTGAAGGTTTCTTATAAGTATTTATTAATTTATTCATTGCATAATTGTCACTTTATCTCAGACGAAATCGTAATTTGGTAGATTTTTTGCATATTTAACTTTATTGTATATTTTTATCAAATTTGCATTTTGTGCGTGCGTGTGTATGTGTGTGTTGTGTGTCATTTCTATATATATCAAGTGTATTTAATTAACTACTGCAATGCCACAACCTACTCTCCGTGCTGAGGCAAAAATTATATTTGGTATAAAATTTGTAGCACCGTGTGGGATAAATTCACCCAACTGAAATGTAAGGCGCATGTGCTTTAAATTCACCCAACTGAAATATAAGGCGCATGTGCTTTAAATTATTTAAAAGAAAGTAAACCAGAAAAAGTGCAGACACAATTTGAAGGATTTCCGTCATTTTAAAAATTATATTTTTTGAAACGACGAAAATCCTTTGAATTGCGTTTGCACATTCCCTAATTTATATAGCTTAAATAGAAATGGAAACGAATAAGATATTTATATAAGAAATTGTTCATTGCATCTTATACAATAAAGACTTTTATAATAATAATAATTGCATCAATATGTGTCGATTCTAATTCCAAGTTAGCATATTTTCATTTACTTGTAAACGAGAAAGATTCTAGCCATTGGCTCATATTACTTGGTATGCAATTGATAATGTCATCTGACCCTTGCTAGCAATGTGCAGTTAGCAATTACATACTTCAAATAATATAGAGTATCCAGGTCTCACCACGTGGAGGTTATTGCATATGGAGACCCAAATCGGGTGGCCAAGACAAAAACCACATCCTAGCCACCCATTATTAACTCCACGGTGATTTCTGAAACATAGTATATATACTTTATAGCAGTAATTTTATTGTAAAATAGTCGATTCCTAATTTGGCTCAGTCACCTGCAACAGAATAAACGTATATTATTCTCTATTCTTCAAATATAGAAAAAAAAATCCATAGATGGGCTTCTTTTTCTGTTCTTGCCCAAACTAGAAGTACGAAGTTACTCCAAAATGGACACAATGTATCAGATGCAACACAATGATACATCATCATTAAGTACTCTCATTCAAATAAGTAATAATAAACAGACTAATCAATTAGAAAGCTCTTATCTAAAGCTTCTAATTAAATACTTTTGGTTAAATGGACAAAATGGAAACAATTTTTTAAAGGACATTATTGTAAATCCTTATTAACGATTTTTAGTAAGACATTATCAACATTTCGTTTAGCATCAACATTTAGATTTTTCATCAAAGAATTGAAAAGTGGCTTTAATTCAGTAAATACTTCCTGTATTTAATAACGTTCCATTTTTGTGTAATAGAGAAAATGTACGAAAGAATTAAAGTTCTTAGCTTCAACTATAATCTTATATTTGAAAACATTAAACATATGAGCTTCAAGTTTATTTTATGGAATCTTAGTTACAGAAAGCATTGCAGAGTCTGAGAATTTGGGATTTGGTGTGATACGATGCTTCAATTTAATTGTCCCTTGTCCCTACTCTTTTACAATTAATAAATGTAATAACATTAGTCGTATTATTCCAAAATTAAGATATTCATACTACTTAAATTGCTCGATCACGTCATATCAACCTAAAGCATTGAATCTTTAATCAAACCTAATTAATGTAATTCAGATTAATATCCTATAAGATAAGTGATCTGTATTATAATAGATACATAATTTATGTTAGGAAAGAGCATTGAGCTCTATCCTAATATCCTAGGATAGAGCTCAATGGGAAAGAGCTAATAAAGTTGTCCTAATAAGTGATGCATCGGTTTTGTAGCTACATGAAAGAATAAGTGATTGGAAATCGATTGTAAACATCTATCGAAGTTAGTAAGATGTTAGTAATACTGTCTTTAATTAATGTCATTAGTAGATTACATTGATTATCAATTATAAATTTACAGTTCTTTATGTATTCTTTGAAAAATAATGATTTTAATCGTTTTGACCATCTTGACCATAAAGAAATAATATTTATGTATTAATTACAATTGCAATTCAAATAACGTAAATTCAAACTTTACTAGCTCATTATGAATATAGAATAAAATTGTAAAAATTTGCAGAATTATACAATTTATATCTCCCTAACAAATGTATCTAAATATTGAAAAAATGTTTAAGATTTTATCTTTCATGTTTATAACATTTGCAATGACTTATAAATATATGTATCATGAAACATAAAAAGTAAAATCTTAAACATTCTTCCAATAATTAGATTCTTTTGTTAGACACAAATTGTATAATTTTGCAAATTTACAATTTTATCTTATATTCATTCTAAATTGATAAATTTTATGAGTCAAAGCACTTTTACTATGCTACGCTACATTTTCTAGAAACTGTGAACTTCTACGATGATATACATTTTCATAATTTCTTACTAATTTAACGAAACAGAGAAAACATACCTGGATATCTAATTGCTGAAAAAATGTTGAAGTTTTCATTTTCTCTATTCCATTAAATTATTAAGAAATTATGAAAATGTATATCATGTATATCAGTTTCTAGAAAATGTAGCGTAGCATAGTAAAAGTGGATAAGGAATGTAAGAAGAAACTGTAAATTTGCAAAATTATACAATTTTTATATGTATAACGAAGCATAGATAACTTTGTTATACATATAAAAATTGTATGATTTTGCAAATTTACAGTTTCTTCTTACATTCCTTATAAATTGATCAATTTTATGAGTCGAAGCACATTTACTATGATACGCTATATTTTCTAGAAACTGTGAACATTTATGACAATACGCATGCTTAAAATTCATAACAAATATGTTAGAAACATATCAGATAAAAACATAAACATTCTTTCACTATTTACATACCTTTATTGTACACATAGGAAAAGTAAAATTTTGCAAATTTAGATAGTTTCTTCTTACATTCATTATAAACTAATAAATTTTGTGAGTTTATGTACATTTACTTCATTACACTACACTTGTTAGAAACTTGAAATGTTTATGAAGCTACACATCTTTATAATGAATTTTAAATGTGTTAGAAACATAAGAGATCAAAGTTAAACATTTTTTTAACATTCGCGTATCTTTATTGTACAAACGTAAAATGTATGATTTTGCACTTTTAGTGTTTCAATACTATAACTACTGTAACTTTTGTTGCAGATTGTATACATCATCAAACAAAAGTAATTCGAAGTTCGACGCAGGTAAAGCAGAGCAACTCCGAAGTTCGACATGGGTAATGCAGAGCTACTACGATGTTCGATGTGGGTAATGCAGGCTACTCCGATGATCAGCGACAGCAGAGCTACTACGTAGTTCTGTATCAAGACAACGGTTGGTGAGTCGCATAATTCTCTGTTCCTCTGGTTCCTCTGGGATATTTATAAAACTTGATATCGATTAACTATTAGTGTACAAAGCAACAATTAGATATTGAATTATGATAATTATGAGGTAAAATTGTATGAATATGCAAAAAAGAGTAAAAAAAGTAAAAAATGTAAATATATCTGAGAATTGATTTCGGTTGCCGCCGAAGATACGTGACATCTATCATACAGCAAAATTAGATTTACCAGTATTAGAATATTAAATTCCATCATTTATGCTTTCATAGAAAACAATGTCAGTAACTGTCACTAAATAATGTCTCTAGCTCTCAGTAAATTACGAAAAAAAGCTCCCACAAAAAGATTCGATAAATCTAGACAAAAAATTAACCGATTTGATGGCTTGACCGAAGAAGAAATACAAAAGTATACCTTGCCGGATTACCTTGAAAATGATTTGGATATTGTGTTCGTTGGCATAAACCCCAGCTTGATGGCAGCATATCGGGGAAGGTATTATGCAGGCCCAGGGAACCATTTTTACAAACTTTTGCATGAATCGGGTTTAACACCTTATTATTTAAGTTACGATGAAGATTACAAGCTTCTCCGATATGGTATAGGCTTAACGAACATAGTTTCGCGACCTACGAAGTCCTCTGCTGATCTGAAGCACACTGAAATCAAAGAGGGTTGCAAGATTGTAGAGGAGAAACTAAAAATCTATAAACCCAAGATTGCTGTTTTCAATGGCAAATGTATCTACGAAGTTTTCGCTAGTAAAACGGTCAATTTCAATTTTGGACTGCAACCAGAGTCTATAGAGAACATTGCATTTTGGGTCACTCCGTCGAGTAGTGCTCGCTGTGCAAACTTTCCTAGAATGACAGACAAGTTGCACTTCTATACTGCCTTGAAAAAATATTTGCGATTTCTAAAAGGAGAAATTAAGGAAGTCGATACTAAAGAATTTCTGTTTGAAGGAAAATGCAAACAGTTCATTCCTCGAACTTCGAAGATGTGGAGACGAAAAGATGTGTCTGTATTCTTGCACGGAGGAAAAATTGCTAACAAGCACACTGTATGTCTGGACACATCTGATGAAAGCATAGCAATAACTTATAGTACGGAATTTATTGTAGAGCAAAAAGAGGGTAACAAACAAAATGAAGTGAAAAATGAGAGCGATAGACAGAAAACTGAATCATTACCAAATTCAAAACTGTATGATTCACGAACAAGCATAAAAGTGTGTCTTGAAGATAATCTATCTAGAGAAAAAGAAGATTCTTTGCAAAAAGAACATTCAGAGCTTGTAAATGGTACAAAGAATGATACTGATTCATTTGAAAATAGTAATTTAGAAAAAATTGTAGAATCCAAAGCAGCAATGGCTAAAAAAACTATAACCAATAATAGAAAAAAGAAAAATATTAAAAGAATTTCACAGAAACCAATCAGAATCAAGCATAATGTAGAAGATAATCCTGATTCAGTCTTTGTTAGTTTAATTAAACGGAGACTGGAGACAAAAGCGAAAAATGATTCCAAAGATAAACAGGAAGACTGATCTGAAGTCATTGTTAGAATAGTTCGATTCAGAAAACAATTAGGATTTAGATTTAAGTAAACGATTCTTAAGAAAATTTGGTATTATTTTAGTATAATTATCTTTTTTTTTTTACATGAATGTGAAGATGCATAATAAAGTATTTTTATAGTATACATCAAATTCAAAGTAATCAATTCCTGTAACTTTTATTAATAACTGTGGATGTTTATACAAATGCATGTATGTAAGTGTTTTTTGAAGATTTCATTGATGTACATCTCATTTTGCTTATATGTACATATGTATACAGAATTAAATATCTGTTATTTTTGGAGATTTAGACAAATTTTATTTACAAAACTTAAGTGATACTTTTTTAAGTGACAATCTATGATTTTATTTGTAGTAGAATAGCAGATATTTAGACAATTGAATTGAATAATCACTCTCAGTAAAAAAAGTACATAAAAATAGAAATGATTCATTGAAATTTGTTCTATTTATACATTTAAGAGTGTACAAGTTTAACATTCGTTTTAAATTCACTGTACAAAACGAGTATATAAAATTATTCATAGAATACGTACTTTATTCCCCCAACATACATTAAGTAAAAATTATAAAAATATACAAATATTTAATAATAAAAGATCTCAACTGTATAACTCAACATAATAACAATTGTAGAGTAATTAATGGTTTACCATATTACAATTTCGATTTAGCCATTTCCATGAGGGACCTCAATTTTTGGGTAACCATAATATTTCCATTAATCTTCAATTTTCCTTTCATAAATGCCATTTGTGGATTTAGTTTACCAGTCGCCTATAAATAGTACAATTAATGTCAAGTATAAGTACGTTTAAAAGAAAAGTAGTAATGAGAAGTGTATTGATATCAATTTACCATTTGCACCATGTCTTCATCCTCAATTGATAATGTTGCATCAATTTTATCTGATTTTGGTTCTCCTCTGTGCACCTCGGGCTTTTTCAAGTCCAGAGCTTTAAAAAATGAAATGTAATAGTTTTTTAGTGTAGTAGTTAGTAGTAGTAATTATTTATTATAGTGTTAGTCTGGTTTGACTATCTACACTAAGCCGAAATGTATTGAAGGTAAAACAAAACCAATTTAACTCTTTGTATTATGAGGGTAATGCAACTCTGAAATTTTGGAGAAACCAATTTCTTTTTCTCTTTTAAATGATATCTTGAGATCTTAAAAATAAGCTATAAAGATTTTATAGTAGAGGAAAGTATTTAAAAGCCTATTATCTACACTGACTCAGTAATGACTTTTCTGCCATTATATAAACTGTCTGTAACATCTGCCAAACAACCATTTCACAGATTTCTTATTCCTTTCATTATACTTCCTCAAAGAATGATAAAAATTAAAATCTTTTTCCAACCACTTATTCCTTATAAAAAAAAAAATAATTAAAAAAAAAAGAAATTTTTTAACGTAAAATTGTTGAGAACTCTGCCTAAGAGAATTCAACAATATCCTTATCTTGACTTTACTAAGCATATCCAGTGAAATCAACAATTGAAATCCCATAATTACAACATTGTAATTAAAGCTACTCACTCCACGTCGAGTGTGGTTTTCCTTTTAACGTTATGTTGTAACGGAAGATTGCGTTGACCTTCTTCACCTCTTCTGGATTCGCTTTCACATAATCTTCGATCATAGCGAACACTGCATCACTTTGGAGGCTTTCGCTGCCTGAGCAAGGATTCAGCATTGGTTGTTTAGGTTTCACATCCTTCAAGTCGACGTAAGCACCTGAGAATGAAAAGTTTACATTGTATTCACACTAGTGCAATGTACACTTTTAAAATACGTTTCAAAATATTAGGATGAGTTGTTATTTAAACTGCAATGCGAATTCTGATCTCTCAATTTCCCAAATTGACTATTTCACTACTCTAAAATAGCAAAGAAGAAATCTCCACATCATAAACACAGTGTGTTAGAATTCTGTTACCAGATTCCTTACCAGTTGGTTTATTTAGAATATATGCGGTTTATAAATTTTTATAAATCTACCTGTGATGACTGGTACATTGTTGTCCACGGTGTAAGTTTGAAAATGTATTCTGTTTCCATTTTGCCACATATCGGTTCGCAAGGTTTGACCTGGAAGTACTGGGTTTGCAAAACGAACCTAAAACAGTTGTAAGATAAATTGATTTTCATTAAATATTCTTACTTACTCTGATCTGTCATAATTATATTTAATCTTGAATGATTCAAAAAGTGTTAAATAAAGTCAATTTATATTTTAGGTTATAGTAAATTGTAGTTTTCTATTGATTTTAAGATAATAATACTGTAAATATAATAAATATACACAAACGTATATTTGAGAGTATTTTCTAATAATAATACATATACAATATAAACAATGTTTTTGCCAATTTTCATAAAAATATGTGAATCTGCACAGAAAATAAAAAATATTCTACTAATATGCTAGAATTGTACCACGATATCCAACTCATGTCACCTTAAGTAAAAGTTGAACCACTCAATGCAGTCGCAGTGATGCTACTGAAGTGTGACAAGTCAAATAAACATTTACGATGCATCGCATACAGTTTATACGTGCATAATTCTTTAATAATAAGGTGACCATTGTAACGTACCTTGATGGCTTTAAATAGCCCTGGATCGCCATTAGCATAGGTTTGCATAACATGACGGACAGAAAATCCGAGAGTACATAATCCATGTAAAATAGGTCTTTTAAAGCCACTCATCACAGCCATGTTTTGATCAATATGCAATGGATTCGCGTCTCCGCTTAATCTGTACAACGCTGCCTGTAAATTAAACAAAGTTTTAATTTAAAAAATCAACAGAAATGGGGATACATCAATCATTCATTTATCAAATAATTTGCATTTCTGCATATTAAATGAAGATATTGCATAGGGTTTTGATAGTCTAATAGACCCTCGGGACTTAATCACTTCACAATTTATTAACAAACAAACTAATAAACATAGAGTTTTGATTGTTTCACCTAGAACATTCAAAGTTAATCATTATTTACCTGATCGTAACTAGTTTGCTGAGTAACTGATGCATCACATTTTCGTTTTGGTGGTTCGATGGTTGGCACGATATTCGAGGATGTTCGTTTGCCTTGAAAACCACCAGCTCCTATCAAGAACACCGACATTTGTCCAGTAGACAACTTGTCTCCAGACGCAGTGTCAAATGTTTCATCTGAAATAATGAATATAATTTCAGCTTCACATTTCGCTACAAAAACAGTCTCTTACACATAAAAATGACTTCATTCGCATACGTTGTATTATTATTACAGCACCCTTTCCTTTGTCTAGCAAATCCAAAACTTTAAAGTGTGTTTCCACCGTGGCTGCTGTTGGCACTGGCTTATAAACTTCTATATATTGCTCTCCATGCAACAACTAAATTCATGAAATCCATAAAAACATGATTTAAGTTAAAAACATTAATTTAGTGGCCAAACCACTTTTTTCTCAAGGTCATTGTTTAAAGAGATTTCAAGTTCATTGCCGTTTTTTTAAATGGAATGAGATATTTTCATTATTGCAATCTTATAGCTGATGAAAACAACATGTTCAAAGATGTATAGTATGTTGACCTACAAATGACCTTGTGAGAAGTTGTTATTATAAAATCATACTCTAACGAGTACACAGTCAACATGAGAAACTGACGGTCATATACTACACATCTTTGAATTTTTCTGTTCATCAACTACAAGATTACAATAATGAAAATACCACATTCCATTTAAAAAAACGTCAACGACCTTAAAATCTCTTTAAACAATGACCTTGAGAAAAAAATGATTTGACCATTACATGTGACCCTTGGAATAGTGTAACTTTGTCCTATAGATTTTTTTCGCAAAATAAAAAATAACAGAGATATTTGGGTGTTCCCATTTAAAAGCTCCACCCTGTATAAAAGATAAATTACCCTCGTTGGATCTAGTTGGAGACCAGGTATAGCATCTTCGATGATGGAAGTACTCATAAGTTGTATTGGACCATGCAAGACAAAAAATGTAGGTATCACGGAGAAGTCTTCATGATTCTCGTACAGGTAACGCATATCGGATGGTTCTTGGACTGTAGCGCCAACTAAAGTAAAAATTAAGCTTGCAATAATATTGTGTATTGTTAGAATGCTTCATTATGATTAGAATGCACATCTTTATGCAAAAAGAAACGTTTGCAAAGGTATCTACAAAAATTGAACCTAAATAGGAATTACTTTCCTCTGCAAATATCATAATATGAACTTTACTTTCAATATTTGTTTACGTTATTACATATTGTGTGCATTTTGTATTTTCTTGCATATTCAAATTCCCGATAAATGCATACAAATCTAATTATAATAATTAAACCATACCTCCTAATGCGTATAATATAGCATCTCGAGAATTATAGGTAGAGTTGTACACGCTATTAGCCTGCGAAATGAAAATATATAGTAAAAAATGAAAATACTTGATCTAAGTTGTAAAGCAGTGTCTTAATTACCTTTTCAGAATTTCCAGATTTCATTTTATCGATGGCCATCATAAACTCTCCTGTTACTTCCTGCAAAGACATAAAATGCAAATGGAAAGTTATTAGACGACCTTTCATCCCACGATGAATATCAACCATTCAATACATTACTGATTATATTTACGACAATTCAAGTAATATCATTTTTAAATTATGTACATATATACATCCTCTTTGGATTGATAATTATATACAAGTATCAGTCTTCCTGAAGTAGGCCCAACGTTCATATTTAGAAAAGGAATGTGCAATTATTACACACTGTTTTTAGTTAAACAAGAATTAAATATTAGAATGAACATTGAATCTGCTTCAAGAGGACTGATATTTATAAATAATTGTCAGTTCAAGAAGGATGTACACATGTACATAATTTTATATTTACTATATATCTAAACGCATTTAAAATGTAAATTAAACTAAATAATGAAATAACATAGAGTAATCGTTAAAATATAAAACGTTTATGTACCTCGATGGTATCAAAGTGTTTAGCGGAAGACATGTCAGTGATAGCTGACCATTTTTGTTCGACATCCTCAGGAGTTATATTGCTCGTCAAGTCTTGTCTTAAAGTGACTCCTGATGCACGAACCAAATGACCTAAAATATCATTCATCGTTAAATAAAATACAAAGTTATACCTTCATAAGTTTGGCTATAATGAAATTGTTCATTTATAGTATTTTTAAATTTACATAAACTATATGCACTTGTTCGACTATAATTATATACTCACATTTCCCAGCCCAACCTAATGCAGACTCGATGATAGAACCATTTTCTGTACATTTTTCGTGGCACAGCCAAACAACCACCGGGGCTATCAATTCAGGTTTTAAATTTTCTAAAAGATCTACAGGGAAAAAACAGTAAAATTAGAACATAGACCAAATAGAACATAATTAACGTATACAAAATATTGTCTCAACCTGGTGGCATGATGTCTTCTGTCAATCGAGACGCAGCTGTGGGTATTATCACATTCGTATGTATATTCCTCTTCCTGCCCTCAATAGCCAATGTGTTGGCCAGCCCAACTAGCCCCATTTTCGCTGCGCTGTAATTGGCCTGACCAAAGTTTCCGTACATTCCACTGTTGCTCGTGGTCATTATCACACGACCATAGTTCTGTTTAGAAAAGTAAGGCCACGCTGCTTGAGTAGTTTTGTAAGCACCTTTAAGGTGTACATCGTGGACTAAATCTGAAAAATAATATGTTTAGATATTTATTTAGATCATTATTACAATTAGAACTCTAATATTATACGTACCCCAATCTGTGTCTGTCATCTTAGCAAAAGATTTATCTCTCAAAATTCCAGCATTATTAACAATCACATCTATTCGCCCAAACGAATCGATGGCAGTCTTAACAATCTTTGCACCGTCCAAAACGGAATCATAATTGGCAACTGCTTTTCCACCTAAACAAAAATTTCAACTTGCAAAACAGTGTCCCCTTGTTTTCAAATTAACATTGTTACATATAATATAAATGACTCTTATTCGCAATACATTTTTCCTTAGTGTAATAAGAACAGAAAATATTCTCTTGTTGTCAAGAATTTTTATCAACGGCAGGTTAAACATTGAATGTAGTTTGGAACATAGTCAAATGCAATCGTCAGAAGATGCATCGAAATATGCATATTTAAATTAGATAAAAAAGTACGTAAACGTATAAATGGAAATACTATGACAATAAAAATTGCAAGTCATGTTTACTTAAAACATAGTTGGAATTCAATTGACTTATACTATCTGACCATTTCTTGTAATTTCTGCAACAACTGTGTCCGCAACCTTGGTGCTGTTTCCATCGCCGTGTCTCCCTCCGCCCAAGTCGTTCACCACGACACTGGCACCCCTAGAAGCGAAGAGCAAGGCGTATGCACGACCCAAACCTGGGAAAAGATTCGAGAGCAATGAACCACCTGCGACAACAGTAAACACATGTATTCATGATTACCTGCTCCTGCTCCTGTTACTATAACTACTCTGCCGTCAAAACGTAACTGCTCTATATCTCTCATTTTGAATAGAGCTCCAACTACTCTGTCTCAAACAAAAAGTGAAAGTCCTATGAGGCTGTAGTTCTTATCAGTTTTTATATGCAATCGTGCAATAAGTGGATGAGATAGCAAAATTAAATGAGGTTTAAAGTCCACGGAAGTTTTAATTTAAATAACACCATAAACTACAACGAAGCCAGACGGAGCACTGTCGATACACTGTTATAGTTGATTATAGTCGTATGGTGTTATAGTTGAGCAAACTTGAGGCTCTCTTCTCGCACAAGTCCAACCAAGTGTACCAAATAACAATAATTGGGAACTGTTAACACATGCAGCGAGTGGCACACAGACACAGGTTACCACATGTCACTCTCTGTGTGACAAAACAGTAACCAGCAGTAACGTAACCTAGTCAGGTAAAAATGGGTGTTCGCGTGGGGTCCTCGTGGATAATTTTTGAATTACTGGAGGAAAGGAAAAGGTGTTTTGAATGGCTTAAATATCGTCATTAGAGAGATTAAAAGCACGATAGGAAAGAATCTGTTGTCGTTAAATTTTTAGGTATTATATATTATACAGGGTGTCCCAAAAATGTTGTAACACCTTGAAAGGGGTGATTCGGGAGGTGATTTGAAACAACTTTTTCCTTAGCGAAAATGTTGTCCGAGGCTTCGTTGAGGAGATATTAATGGAAAACACTGACCAATCAGAGCGCGCGTATACCATTGGAGCGTAAGCTACGCGCTAGGCGGCTGCGCTCATACGCTACCGCGAGCGCTCCATCGGGATACTCGCGCTCTGATTGGTCAGTGTTTTCCGTTAATATCTCCTCAACGAAGCCTCGGACAACATTTTCGCTAAGGAAAAAGTTGTTTCAAATCACCCCTCGAACCACCCCTTTCAATGTGTTACAACATTTTTGGGACACCCTGTATGTTACATGTTTATTCTCTGAATTTAGTACGATAGTAAAAGGTGATAACTTGTGCACAATAACACGTCATTGAAATAAAGCAATGATGGGAATAGTTTAATGTGTTTTGACTCTATAATAAAGAGTCTATAGTCAAAGATAGACACTTAAAATAGTTGAGTGAAAATAATGTAATGCATACGAATCTACAATTGCATATTCATAAAAATATACTTCTGTATCATAAGAAATTGCGATAAGAGAGTATGAGTGTATCTAAAAGAGCTATCGCTCACAGAGCGGCTTAGTGAGCGGGTTTTATAGCACTGAAGGCTATATCAAAATATACATATACAGAATATAAGTGGATTTATTCTAATTAACACACATATTATTTAACCAGAAAGCAAAACTAATCAGCAATTCAAAAAGACAAACGGAACAGAAGACGGTAATAGAAATCCTCTTCTGGATCGATAAAGAAGTTCCCGTTCATAAATAACCCACTGCTGAGTCGATAAAGAAGTAACCGTTTACCAGGTGATGGTCACATTAATCAAAAATATCTCAAAAACTATTTGTTTCTCGAAAAAATATATTTGACAACAATTTCATATCTTATCGAGATGTGCAACTTTTGTTTAAAGTATTTCTTCATAGTCATTCTTCATCACTTTCTTTTTAGTCAAACCATTTTTCTTCTTTTCTTTAGACATTTTTTTCTCGTAAACTATAGAAGTTGCTCCTACATGTTATTTAACAAAATATGCTTCATTTTGATCGAGGAAGTAAAAAATCATTTTTATAGACAAGTTTAGATTTTCCAGGGTTGTCGTAAAAATCGCAAGGGGCAAACTGAGTTTGCCAAACTCCCTTATGCATTCATAAAGTAATCTTTCTTTTATTTTTAAAAAATTGAGATTTCACTTTAGAAGAAAACTTTCTGTATGTCTTTCGTAGGATCCAATGAGATCTACGATGAAAAAAAGTTCCGAACCAAAATGTTTATTATTAAGAGAGCTTCGTATTTTTTAAGATTAGGCAACTTTTATATTTTGGAATAAATAATGCTATCGAAATAATATTGGGATAAGAAGTAACCCATTGCAAAAATATTTTAAACAAAAGTTGTACATCTCGATGAGATACGAAATTGTTGCCAAATATATAATTAATTATATATATATATAAATTACATTGCCTACCACGAAATGTAACAAAATATTTATAAATGAATATAAATTATTTTCATGTAATTGGGAATTGAAACAAATAAATTAATTAAAAATAAAAGGAATAAAACGGAATAATAAGAAAAGGCTTGATGATGAATATATGCAATGACTAAAGATAGAACAATTAAATTTCTTTAAATTACTTCTTTATTAGAGACTATCGGAAAGAAGATTATTTAATTTCTTAATTTAAAAACATTTTATACGATTTGTTAAAATAACAAATGTATATACAAAAAATCAAAAACCAAAAAATAAACAATCATAATTATTTATGGACTATTTTGCTGAAAATTGAATCAAATAGAAAATAGAAAACTAGAAAAATAGAAGAAGATTTCATTGAAATTCGTTGCAATATACCCTCAAACAAATTTCTCTTCCTTAATACATAAAACATGACGTCAAGTTACAAAACTTACATTTCCTTATAAAATTCGAATTATTCCTTCTAAATATTACCTTCACAACTAACTAACACAAAAGGAACATCAAAGAATTGATTAATAAATCAATTTCACGCGTTCCTGGAACATATTATTGACTGAAGTAAACCAAGATGGCGGACAAATTAAGTACAATGCAGAGGCCATCAACAGCGACGCACAAGAAATTCGAAATGTCTCGCAGAGCGATGAGAAGTGAATCAGGGGGATTCTACGCTAATATTAACAATCGTCCGGCGACTCCTATTCAAAATATACTTTCAAGGCCGCCATCGACATCAGTTTTGTTTAATCCTATAAGAGCTGGCAGCTCGCGATTAACCACAACCTCGAGCAGTTCTGCTCATTTAAATACAGGACTCTCGATGGCTGGTGTAAATGTTACAGAAAGACCCATAACTCAGCATGGAGTCGCAGGTGTTAGACCTGGAACATGCAGAGGGTTATCGATGACGAGGTAAACTTCTAACTTCAGAATTACAAGCATAAGTTCTCCGTCCTACCACAGTTTTCAATATTTCCATTTATAAGTTGAAACTTTTCTTCACAGACAGATTCAGGACAAAAGGTACTACATCGGTGTCATGCAATTGAAGATAAGGGAACTGAATCAAGAAATTTCTACTATTACGAGGGACATTGAAGATCAAAATAAAGAAAGAGCCACCTATCTCCATTATGATAAAAGAGCTAAGGATTTAGCCGTGGAATTAACAGCCTTGCAAGGACAATTAGCTGACTATAATATTGTCGTAGATAAAATGACATCCAATATTGGAAAGGATGTCATCGAACAGGAGACAGAAGAACTCGCATCCAAGAATGAACAAAGTTTATCTAAAATCGAAAACATGTTCGAAGAGAGGAAACAGCTGGAACAGCAGCTGAGTAAGACGGAGAAGCAATTGGAGAATGAGAAGAAGAGAACGGAGAGACTAGTGGAGAGCATGAATTCGAGTACGAGAGAGAAGTATGATAAATTATTAAAAGAAAGAGCCAGCTTGCAGGAGAAAGCGAATAAAATGCAACAGCAATTGGATGAGTTGTACAAAGAACAGGTTACTTTGGAAGAAGAGATAGCATTGTCTCCTTTGAAACAGGAAGCCGTCAAGCTGCATCTTAAAATTATAGAGACAGAGGAGAAAAGAGGGAAATTGCAGGAAGAAGAGAAACACAGAATTTCACCGGAAGAAGAAAAAGAAAAATTATTACAGAAAATTAAACAGCATAATATGGACATTGCAGCAGCAGAAGCACTACTTGTTGAGAAGAAGAAGCGCATTCAAGAAATTGAACAGAAGCTTGAACAATTGGAAACCGATATAGAGGACACACAGTCTGAGAAACAAATTAAATATAAAGAACTTCGCAAGCGAGAAGAAATCATGGAACAATTCATGTCTTCTTTCGAGCAAAATAAACAGAACGAAATGAAAAAATTACACGGTTTGGAGGAAACAGTAGTTGAAAATTTAAAGAACATCTCGAACATGCTGGAAATTGATATAGATTTTGTAGGCGGTGATGAGATAACTATGTTAAACAGCATACCTTCTTATGATGAGTATCAACATGGCAAAGATCAAAGTTTGGAAGGATTGACAAAAGAAAATTTAAAGCTGCAGCAAATTCTGAGTAAAATGGAGATGCTGGAGCAGCGACTTAAAGTAGAATTCGCTGATTTTGATAAAAAAATGAGTAAAAATGAAAACAAAGTAATGGTTTTGGAGGATTTAGACAGTTTGAAAAATAAATTAGCAACAAAGGAAGAACAATTAACGATCAAATTGAAAGAGCTAAAAGAACAGAGTTTAAAGCATGAACAAGACCTAAAAGAAAATCAACTCGAATATAATAATATGAAAGAAAAGTTAGAACATAACAAGGTATACACTGAGATTAACGTATTGCAAAATACAGTAGAAAAGTTAGCGGAGGAACATGGAAAGATTAAAGGTCTTATCGCTGATCAAAGGAAGCGTGGTAATTATGGTCCAGTAAAAGAAAATGCTCTTGATTCGTTGATTAATTATAACACCATGTTAAAAGAAAATTTAAAAATTATTTATTAATCTATATCATCATATCGTTTCATTTGTTTTCACCATAGTATCATTGGATGTCGAAATCGATATTGGTAATTTATAAGTCGTCAATAATTCGTTCAAACTTTTTTCAAAAGTTTTGCTAGGTAATATTCCTTTCTTTTTCATTTCGTTCGCTAAGTTTACAGCCTGCTCATATTTACCCTTTTTCTCTATACATAAAAATTATTCATCTTAAATTCTTATATTTACACACTTCGTAAATTTAAAGCTTGACTACTTACTATATATGAACAAAGTTAAATTACATATAGGTTCCAAGCGTTCTCCCAATATTTCTCCACCTACTTCTAAAAGTATCAACGACGTCCTTACAATCTCTGCGTCTTGCAAATACTTTAACTGTTCCAGTAAAAGATTCGACCATATCCACTCTTTCTAAAATATTAATAATTCATCAGTCACATATATTAATAAACCTAACAGTAAATATAGATAATAATACAATACTTTGAGTAAAATTTCTAGTTCCTTCTTTTTATTGCACTGTGCTAATGCTATCGCAAAATTCACAATTGCCTTTCTTTTTCCATGCACTTGTACTATAAGAGTGTAAACTTCATCCAGTAATCGACTAAATTGTTGGGATGGGCTTTTCTTAAGTATACCTAATAATATTTCCTGCTTTGCAGGGGTTATATTGTAGTTCTCAGCGCATTGTTTGAACACATTCACAGCAGATTCGATATCACCTTTTAACAAAGGGACGTAAACCAAATACCGGAGCACATTGCTATACAAGCAGTAACCTTTTTGAACGAGGAGATGAATCATTTCTTTGGTATGATTCGAATGGATACCTTTCGCTAGGAGGTTTAATAGTTGTACGCAGACATTAAGTGCATTATGTTTATGATTCACATTCGTACAATCTATCACATTGAAAGCTTCATCTACTTTATCCTTCTTCACTAGCAATATAACGAAAGCCAAAATCTTGAAATTATCAATCTGAAACTGTGGGAACAGAGAATGAATTTCATGTAACGTAGACATGGCTTCAGCAGTCATTTTATTTTTTGTATAAAAACTGAATAAAACCGCTTTCATTCCAGGCGACCAATCGAAGTTGTTCATCTTCATTTCTGCTGCGATTTCCTGTACTTTGTTTATATTGTTCTCGTTACATACGATTTTAAATAGTTTTCGCAGCACACCTCTGGTATTCTTCTCTGCAGTTTTAAGCGTGTACAAATGCGTAATCAATTGGTCTTTATTCATGTTCTGCGGATGAACGTAGGATCCGCTGTTATAATTATGTATCTTTCTGTCCCCGGTCACGGCAACCAACAGATGCGAAACAGAACATTTACAATACTCTGTTATGTTTAGATTAAAAATTTTGTTTTCTATGTATTGTATATCAGTGAGGGACATAAGTACTCCATGTGATTTCATAGTATTCAAAAATTGTATAGTATCCTTTATATCGTCCAGTCCGAACTCGGGTCGATCCACGAATTTCTTTAAGAAATTACTAGAGAAGCCACGACCATTGTATGATAAGTCGAATAAGACTTGTATGCAGCTATTGATATCCTTCGATGCATTATAATTCAAAATTAGGGAGTCTAACAAGTCCTGGCAGTCGACTTTCTTTTTAAAAGTGGAACACAGGTTTATGCTTTCCTGTAATCTCTGTTCGTCTAACAAAAACTTCACAAGTGGTGGTACTGTGTAAATGCATGCTATCCCATTGTTATGCATTTTTTGAACTGTAACAACAGGATCTTTGGTATTGATATATGGAAACACATGATTTATAAATGTCTTGGAGTCTATTATAATGTTTAAATTTATCATGTGTCTGATGATCAAATATATATCACTTTCCTCATCCCTTTGACCTACGTTTGAAAGTAACAACCAGTAATAATGAGACTGAACAACCATGCCTTGCGACTTCATCTTGTCGAATATCGTAAGGGCAAGTGTTACATTGCTTTTAATTGAAGCAAATTCAACCGCCTTCCTCCAGACTCCTTCAATACGATGTTTTATTGCAAGATCACTCACAAGTTCCACCACGGTTTGATTCGAATTCAACGCAACCACTTCTTTTAAAAACGAAAATACCAATGATCTTCTTATAGTCTTACAAGTATCGCTTATAGAAATCTGAGTGATAATTTTGTAAGCATCTAAAAAATGTCCAATATGTACGAGTTGTATGATAACTGCAATAACATCTGTATCAGGGAACTGTAATGGTTGCATGAACTTCAAAACATCTGGTATATGAACTCCGTTTCCTGATACACTAAGAAACTTAACGAGCTTCATAAATTCCGATTTAGATATTGCTGTGGTAGATAGAATTTCAGTTAAAGCCTCAATATCGTTGGTTTTTGCAAAAGCATACATTAACTGAGCATAAGTTGTAGGCGAGGGTTTAATATTTACTTTCACCATGGAATCCATAACTTTTTTGGCTCCTGTTACATCTCCATTTACAGCATACACATGCACTAATGTGTTATAAGCTTCTTCATCCAAAGGTAGGCCCGCTTTATGCATGTCCGATATAAGAGTTTCAACTGATGCAATGTCACCTGACTTCGATGATAACTTTAGTAAAAGACAATAAGTATCGTACTGTGCATCAACAACCATACTCTTTAAAAATTCACCTGGATCGATGATGTTATCATTATCAATGTATGCGTGTAACAAAGCGTGATAGTGGTCTATAGTCAATTCCGATTTTCTTTTGCTTGCAAGATTCCAAACACGGTCGGTTAATTCCTGCCGCAGCTTCAAAGGCACACTGGGTAGCATATTTCCGCAACATTTGATTAACGTTACGCTTAAACTCTTCGACAAGTTGAAATCATCCTTTTCTAAATCATCGATTATATTTTTCAAATTGTCCAATTGTATGCTTCGCTTATTAAAATTCTGGTGGATTATCATGACTTTGTATTGAAAACTCTGAGAGTTTTCTGCTCCATTAACATAAATGTAATTTACTCTAAAATCTGCGTTAAAATTATTTAAGAGCGGTCTTGTCATACAGCGACAAGACAGAATCATATAGTTTCTAATTGATAGGTTACGAATCGTCAATGTTAACAAATTTCCATAACCGATGGTGTACATTCTCGTTACTTTAACGAGGTTTTTGCATTTTCTTATTAAAATCATTTTGTTGGTATTTAATTATCCATACATACACATACCCTGGCATTATAGTTATGGCATGAGTGTATCCAAATGTATCATGTAAAAATGATCAGCTGTCACAGTAAGCCGAGTTGACTTCAGCGACAGTTGCGGAAAAAATAGGAAGCTCTCAGACAAGGATAGATAGATCCTTGTCTTTCCAATGATGCTGCGACAGAGAGGAAAACGCAACAATCGGAGGAGAGACAAGAACAAGGTGATAGGCTACAACATGATTTTTTCATGTAGCTGATCAAGTTGTTTGAAGCGAAAAAGCAATATTTTCTAATCGATCTTTTTCTAAAATATTCTTGGTACTACTCCGCATGCAATGCCAGACATTATTTTTAAAAGTATATGTACAAAAATTTCTTCTATGAAAACGTCCCTTTATCTATACAGGGTGTCGCACAAATATTGTAACACCTTGAAAGAGGTGGTTCAGGAGGTGATTTGAAACAACTTTTTCCTTATCGAAAATGTTATCCGAGGCTTCGTTGAGAAGATACTAACGGAAAACACTGACCAATCAGCGGGCGCTCCATTGGCATGCTCACGCTCTGATTGGTCGGGGAGCGCGGCCATCTAGCGCGTAGCCTACGCTACCGCGAGCGCTCCACCGGCATACTTGCGTTCTGATTGGTTAGGAAGCGCGGCCGTCTCGCGCTCTGATTGGTCAGGGTTTTCCGTTAATATCTCTTTAACGAAGCCTCTGACAACATTTTCGCTAAGGAAAAAGTTGTTTTAAATCGCCTTCCCTTCCTCTTTTGAACATTTTCCAAAGAAGGAAACGAGACAAACACATCGGCAAACTTCAGATTTATTCGAAGCCTAGGGTTTTGCCCATCTCTAGTTTGAAATCACCTCCCGAACCACCCCTTTCAAGGTGTTACTACATTTTTGGGACACCCTGTATACACACCAAGTGAATCGGTTTGTCAACTCTTTAGAATCAATCTTACTAGATTCTAGGGAAAATACCCTAGATTGTCCCTACATCTGTAATTCGTTTAGAGGTCTAACTTGAATGAACAGAGTTTCACCTTCAATGAAACTACTCTGTGGTCCAGAGTAGTTGAGTTGGTCGATAGGTTGAATTGTTGACGTATTTTGGTGACAGTTTGCGACTGTGTTAGACATTTAGTGCCACATCAAGGCAACTATAAATCCGTAAGTTATTTAAGTATTTATTCTACATGTTTAATATTGTTGAAATGTAACTACTATATGAGGTATCTTTTAAAATATCATCACTTATTTCCAGATATGGTTACGATGGGTGAACCTCTCACTTTAGCAAATGGTAACTATTGCACGTACACGATTATTTAAACAAGTTATACACAATTATTATGTTTCTTGTTAAAGATTTGTTACGATTCGTTCGAAATCTGTAAGATATTTAGTAGTTATTTATAGTAATGAATTTATTAATTTCACTGTACTAAACGATTAATAAACATGAAATTCCAATAAGACAAAATCAATAAAATACAATGAATTTATTTTTATTTACAGATGTTAAGAGGTCCATCGAATTACTAGACAAATTGCAGAAAGGTAATAAATTAAATTGTTCTTGTTCCCAACACATTAATCGCATTAGTTTAGCTTCATTTTATGAAAATTCATACCTTGAATCATAGATTAATTATGTATATTTACTTAATTTTATGAAATTCTGAAATCATACATCGTTACATGAAGGAGCAACAATTACGTCGTTGATGCTTCATTACACACACGAACATCTTTCTATTCTTTCTTTCTATTCTAGGAGGTGAAGTACCTGCAACAAAATTAGCTGCCTTACAGAAAGTTTTACAGAGTGATTTTCTTAGCGCTGTACGTGAAGTGTATGAACATGTATACGAGACAGTAGACATTCAGGTATTATACTTGCACATGTCTAACATAGTTTATGTAACATAGTACTAGTAGTATTTAACTAGTATTAATAAATTTCAGGGCTCGCAAGATGTCCGCGCATCAGCCACAGCAAAAGCAACAGTAGCTGCTTTCGCAGCCAGTGAGGGCCATGCACATCCACGAGTGGTGGAGCTGCCAAAGACAGAGGAAGGTCTTGGCTTCAATGTAATGGGAGGCAAAGAGCAAAACTCACCCATTTACATTTCAAGAATTATTCCTGGAGGTGTTGCTGATCGACATGGTGGTCTGAAGCGAGGAGATCAACTTCTTTCAGTGAACGGAGTGGTTAGTCTTTTGAAAATTTTCACATTTCCAGAAGACAAATTATAAAAAACAAATTTCTAGAAGAAAACACATTCTTATAATGCACTCTCTTAATGCATATATTTTTTTAGTGTGTTGAAGGAGAAAATCACGAAAAAGCAGTAGAATTATTAAAGCAAGCACAAAATTCTGTGAAACTGGTCGTGCGGTACACTCCACGTGTTTTAGAAGAAATGGAACTGCGATTCGATAAACAGAGAGCAGCGCGTAGTAGGCGTCAGCACATGCAATAAATATAAATATCTAGTACTTATTATTTTCTTTTTACTTAATAAATACATTACGATCACCTTCATTTGTTCTTCGTTGTCCATAAACTATGGATGTTTCATCTATTACTTAAGTTTAATAAAATATTATTGTTATTGTGACTATTGCTGTCTTTTATGTATTAAAAAGATGTTATACAGCTATAAGAAACAATCAAAGTTGAACAATAAAACGTAACCTCTTCCTTACTTGTATTCGATTACGACTAATTCTCATAATTTCATTTAGATATTATGCAAATTGTTTCAAACTTTAAAATACTAATTGCAATATTGATTTTCTATTATATTAACATAATATTTATTTTTTATTTACATTTTTTAAATAGAACATAACTTGACCGTTCAACTATACTAATATAGTTTCGTTTTGTTTGTTTAACTGAATCTCAAAAAGAATTAAAAACCAAACGCAAACAAAGTATGCAAAGTTACAATGCCTCTTCCATAAGCAAAGAGAATCTATTTCACGCATGCGTGAGAATATTCACTGCCTTATTATACATACTTATGAATGACACTTTTTATGTACTAAAACTCTCAGTAAATATAGCTAGATCTAAAACTTTTATGTACTAAAATCTAGGTACAATATCATGGACCTAGTATCAGGTTCATGTATGGTATAGATATCTCTGGGTTTCAGTATAATTTTTATAAATTCTTAATCTATGCAATTTGCGCGCGACCATGCAACGCAATAGCGTTGTACTGCGACCACGAGAGCAGAGAACACGTCTGCAAATTATCCGGATAATTACCCTGCACAACGGGAGAAAATCCAGGAGACGTTTGGCTAGCGCAAGGATTAGACCGGGCAGGGAAAACCTGGCTTCCATATCAGGTGAAATTGTATTGTTTGGCGCAAATTATGTCATACTGATTTCTTACAAGGTGGAAACATCCAACTGTAAACCTTTCACTTGCGTTCAGTGGCTCATTCTTACGAAATTTATCTCGTCGTGAAAGTTTATTATTATATAGGGTGTTCCGTATAAAGGGTTACAAGCTAATCAAACTATCGACCATTATTTTTGCCACACTTAGGTAGCGTAGAAGAGAGATAGTGCTACGGACGTGAGACGACAAAAGAATATATTAATAAATATATATATATATATATATATAATTAGTAAACCAGTGTTTGTTCATTGGGATACCACATATATACATATACATTTTAGTACATACATGTGCGCATGCGCGAGCTACGTTTCTATAATGCATATTTTTGAGGCCATGTACTCTGATGTTGTTTCAGAGAGCAACCACATATCCAAGCATTCAGGCCAGAGACTGTATCTAGATATTAATAAATTAATATACAGTTAGTGAATCAGTAACTCTTATAAAATTGAGCAAGCCTATGTCAATCTGATCATTTGAAACCTAATATTCAGGGATGCTCCCTGTACAATGTTCAATGAGATTTTAGAAAGAAATTAGAAAAGGAATTAGATATTACAAGGGATAATATATCACAGATATTTAGAAGAAATAAGGCCAAAGCGCTGAGAGAATGCTAAAGAGCTTTCTTATGGGAATCAATATCGAGCCTTAAAAGGGATTCGTTAGATCAGGAAAGTTAGATAGACACTAAGTAAGTCAAGGACTAAAGCAGGACTAATTGTGATAGATATTGAAGTCAACACTAGCGAGTGGTATTAATTAATCAATACAAACATGTTTACATAGATGGATAGATTGGTAGGACATAAGAAACAAATAATATTTTTATTTATTTTAATAAAAGTTTAATCGACTGCTCATTTATATGACAATTTGTATGCGTATTTGCATACATATGTGTGCATTTATAAGTCTATGAATTATATTCTGAAGTTTTAAAGAATTCAATGATAAATACAAAATGTCAACTATTAAGTTATACAGAGTTAATATGTATATGGAAATAAAATCAGAAGAAAGAAGAAGCATCTGAAATAGATCGAGTAACATGAGGTAATGATAGCCATTACTATGTGAAGTAACATAAGAATAGAAGTAAGAATGAAAGATGTAAAATAGAATAGACCTAACATTATAAAAACAAAGCATGTAACTATATGATATTTCAAGATTGGACCAACAGGTGCAATAATCGCTTATCTAATGATTATGTGGTCAATAAAATCTTTGAAACTTGAATTTAGTGCCCAAGAAATTTGCTGAGTGTTGGCAGTGAATTTAAAGTCAGTTCTTTGACTATATAAGTGTGAATTACTAGTAGTAAGTACTAATAGTAAGTACTACAAAGAAATGAAAAAAGGCAAATTTGTACAGTTTTGTATGGTCAATGGAATAGGGTATATCAATTTTTTATTGTTACAATATTTTTCGATAAACAACGGTGACCTTCAATTGTTTAATAACTTTTAGTAACTAGCAGTCCATACTTGTATTGTCAAAGGGATATTTGATGTTATTGGGGGGATAATACTCCAGAAGGAACTACTGTTGGCAAATCTATAAAACGGGCCTTTGAATACCAAAAAAAGTCCTTTTGGGGAATTCCACAATTCATTTGCTGCTTCGTAACCTGCTTCGAATGTTCTCTTTTGGTAAATATAAAGACTGTTACGAAACAACCTCGGTAAAGGGGACAGCCAGCTGATTGTGGTTTCATAAAACAACTGCATTGCACTCAAGCTTCTAAACCTTGGGGACAAATGTGTACCTATGTAATTTCACTATAATATACCGTGCGACGGCTGTACTTGCTGAAAATTGCCGTGATATTGGGCAATGGGCGAGTCGTTGCGCCAATTATAGTTGGGGCTGACGAGAAATTATATTTTATTTACAATATTTATCTACGATGTGTTGAAAATATAGCAAAGCTCCTTATATGCGAATACTCTAATATCCGAATTGGGTAAATAACTTTTTTAAATTAATAAGTAAATGAATAACTAAAAAGAATGAAAGCATAACTTTTCAATGGTTGAAAGAGAAAACGAAACTAATAATAACGAGCATGTGCCTTATAAGAAGGTACTTGAAAAATGTTTGAGATGCCTATACATTTTTTTAACGAGCATATAAACATTCACTCAAGTATACAAATATTACAATTATTACATTTTTGTAAGAATTATTGCAGTATAAAATTAATTAAAGCTTTGTGTATGTTGAAACATTTAATTTAAGAAGCTACTGACAAGAGGAGAACCAATTGTTATTGAGAGAAGAATTTTTGTATATTAAATTATGGAATTACTTGAAAAAAATAGTTCTTGTTTATAGAACTTTTACCAAAAAATGGAAAATAGGAATTCAGGAATTTTTAAAAAATATTTTCAAGGTATTTAATGGGTGCGTAACATAGATTTAAAAAATTATTCAAATAAGAACCATCATAATGCAGCTTCTACCTGCGTCTTCTTAGAAGAACTCATGTTTTATCTTTGACTTTTTGCTTTTATCACGTGTTACTAACTGAACAGTGAATTTTTCTCTTTTTATACGTTTATAGGTATCAGTGTAAATTTATGTTCCCTTCGTCATTTTTAATTAACAATTCACTTTGAAAATATTACACTTTCTTCAGGGATAATTAGATATTTAAATTTTAATCAGATGTAAAAAAAAAGGGTCTTCAGATTTAACATTCATAATAAAATGGACAGTAAATATTTCTATTTAAACTAAAGTTATAAATAATTATGTAAATGTAAAGACGTAGAATTTATATCTGTATCTGATAGTTCTCAAGTATACTTGTAATTTGTTAGAAAACAACAATGAGCAAAATTTGTAGGCTACCGAATAGATAAATTACAATGTTCATCAGGTTGAGACTTGTATGTATATAGTTTCATTGAAATGTCCATCAGGTTCAGATTTGTATGTATATATATAGCTTCATTGAAATATCCATCAAATTGAGACTCATATGTATACAGATACATTATATAGACTACCAGGTTGAGACTTGTACTTTACATATAGATTCAATGTAACGTCCATCAGGTTGAGACTTGTATGTACAGGGTGTCCCAGCCTAAGTGATGCGCAGCTCTAACTCCAAAACTATCGGCCAAATGCAAAATTTCAAATATGGAAATTGCATGGTAAAATGGGGCTCATGTTTCAGCGAAAAGGAATGTTTGTTAACTTTGTTATTTAACGAGATATGATGGTCAAGTTTCGCTTCTCAAACGAAACTATGTAGTTGTTTTTCAAGTTTCGAAACGAAACTTGACCATCATATCTCGTTAAATAACAAAGTTAACAAAAATTCCTTCTTACTGAAACATCAGCCCCATTTTACCATGCAATTTCCATATTTGAAATTTTGCATTTGACCGATAGTTTTGGAGTTGGAGCTCTGTATCACTTAGGCTGGGACACCCTGTATAGTTTGATTAAAATGTCCATCAAATTGAGACTCTTATGTATACAGATAGATTGTAATAACCATCAGGTTGAGACTCATATGTATTTAGTTTGTCAGGACAGGTGGTACAACCGAGCAGAGGGTATAATACATGAAAAAATAAGTGGAAAAAAAGGAATAACATTTTTTCGTTTGACACTCTGTACAGTCTATATAAATTGTTGTACACCCTGTATACATTCATTATAATAGAAATCTAGTTGAAAGCTTAGAAGATTAAGAATATAACGTAACAAAATGTCGAGTACATATTTTTACTTAAACTCTAATTCGAAATGATTATCTATCGACCATAATGTATCAACAGTCAGATACATATACAATACATATTTTTACTTAAACTCTAGTTAAAAACGACTATCTATCGACCATAATGTATCAACAGTCAGATACATATATTAGGTTCTCCCAAAAGGTTTCTTTCATTTCATTAATAAGTAATACGTACACAATATTTTATGTCTAATGTTACATTATTAAATTGCATTATCATTTTGTTCCATTACTGTTATACAATATTAACATTTAATAAATTGGGTTGTCTATTTTTATAAACATTGCCATAGAAAATAATTGAGTGCAAGTCTCTAAAGAAACTTTTGGGACAACCTAATACATATACAGTACATATTGTTATTTAAACTCTAATTAAAAACGACTATCTATCGACCATAATGCATCGACAATTAAACTATATCTTCATTTTCTAAACTATGAGCTTTCAATGAACAGAAGCAAATATTTTGAAAAATTACCTGTTTCGTTTGTCCCGAGAGACAAACACTTTTTCAAGTACAATCGTTCGCCAGAGGAGAGAAGTGGATTAATTCTTCAGCGACGTTCACCGTCCTACCTGTTCGTCTCCCACCTGGCCTTTTCATCGGAGCTCTTCTCCCGCTGGAAGAGTAAAACTCTTGTACGTGATCCAATCTCTAACAGTTCCAAACCTGTCTTCAACGTGCGAACTTGTCAGCCACCAGCGCCTGACGCGTCCACCTCCCTTTCCATTTTTATCATAGAAAAGTATCGTCTGGGAAAATCGCTCTTTCCTCTGGATAATAACACGCGGCGGGAAACAAATTCTTCCTCGAGCAAAGAAGAGCATTGTAACACCTATCGTTCTCAGTGGATGTCGAAAATACTTCAAACTCGCACCGAAGGGGAATCCCAAATCCGTGGAACTGGGAAACAGTGGAATTAATAATTAATTTCGTCGATATTAATTAATATTTAAAAAACTTTGAAAATATTTCGAAGAAGGTTTAAAAGACGAGGTGAAGTTGGACGTTCCAGTGGTGAAGTTGATCGAGGAATTAAATAATAAGTGTTTGAGTGCTTGAGTTGGTTGAGAATCGAGAAAGAGTGGATCGCTGACGCAATGATACGGAAGAGTGCGCGCTGCTTCCTGTGGATCTCGTTGATCCTGGAGATAGGGACATTCGTTGCTGCTGAGGCTGACCCCGCGATCCTGACGGGAACAGACTCGCATTTCCAGCAGGTAAAACTAAACCTTTCCCTCCTGATATTTTCTCGCTGCTTCCATTGTCAAAAACAATAAAAACTGAATTTTTTCGACCTTTTTGCTGCGAGTTTTTATTGTTTTTGACAATGAAGCAGCCGAACAAAACATTTTTTAAAAATTTACGACATTGCCTGTTATAGTACTTTATCAGGGAACCAAACAGTAGAATAGCATGTCTTCATATTATTGAGAAAAAAATGTTTTTCCGATTTTTTTGATGTTTTTCATTTTTTACGACCACAGTTTGCAACAAAAGAATCCGAAAGAATTCTCAAAAATGCGCCTTATGATCCGGAATGTGTCAGATTTTTTTCAGAATTTTAAAACCCATTTGAGACCGGAAAATGCGCCGGAAAGCGTAAAAATCTATTTTACCCTGTAACTACCCTCACGGGCAAGCTAGAGGGTTAAAATTTTACACAGAAGGATTTTTCTTGGTCAGCTTTCGAATGATTCAAGAGCTATTGAAAAAGCTCTAAAGCAGTTTCGACCATCTTAATCGGCTAGGCCTTTTTGTTTACAGACTATTGGGAGCTACGTAATTAAACATTTATTATGGTGTTTATTTTAGTAACTTCATCGAAAGATCTTTGAGTTTCGTTTAAATTCATTTCCTCTGACGCTCGACTTTCAGAATTTATTTTTATAGTTCTTCAGTAGAAAGTCACCCATACATGAGTGACATGGCGATTAACGTGTTAATTGGGAGTTCTTAATTAGAACAGCTGATATATCGAAACATTTCTGTGTGAAATGAATTGAAAAAATTACCAACTATACTTTAAAATGTGGCTAAAATATTCTCTTAATTACAGAAAAATTGGGAAAATTTTTCTCTGTAAAAAAAATCACGAAAAACACTTAATATTTTATATCTTAAACTTGATCCCCTCTCCCTCCTCCTAAAGGAGGGGAGATTCTTGTTTAAACGCTTCGAAACATCGATTTTTAAAAAATTCTACTTTTAGAATGTTTAGAATATTTAAAAACACGCTACGAAAGGATTTTTCGAAATTCGAAAAACTTACACGATTACAAAATCTTTTCTTAAACGGTACACGAAGTATATCCCCAGTCAAATATGCGAATTATATCAACAAAAGCAAGAGCAAACGCAAACGTTTAACAGTCCATTTTTATAATAAATTTCTGTAAAACCAAAAACATCTACGAATATTCATGACTCAATGTATTATTTCAATTATATATATTATTATTATATATATATATTATATTATTTTAATCTATGTTTTAATGTCTATTGTTTTAATCTATATATATTTATTTAATCTTTTAATATATATTGGGTTGTTCAGAAAGTTCGTGCCAATTTTTAAGAAACATTCAAAGACACGTTTGAATTTTTATATATATTTATTGAATTATATATGTACCATTTCGTTCCACAACTTTTCCAATTTTTAAGGGGATGTCCAGATGTTATTTATTTTCAACCATTCCGATATATTCAGACCTGTACCGCTTACTAAAAATCGGCATGAACTTTCCAGACAACCCAATATATTATTTCAATTTTATATATTATATATTATTATAATTATATATATTATTTTATATTATTTCAATTATTTAAATTTCAATTAACCGTATCCTGATATAAGTAAAATTGAAATTGTACGTTCAAAAAGTCACTTTTAAATTACATATGTCGCCCTGGAGGCGCCACTCGAGCGCAAAGGGTTGAAGTTGTTTTCGACATGGATTCCTACGATGTAAACTAATCACGATGCGTAGATTTTGTTCGATAACCGATGAAAGAGCATTGGAGATAAAGCGTGGCGAGCCTAACGACAAACTTTTAACACTTTATTTACCGGGAGCCTATTTATAGGCTTTTTAATTGCAGTATTTACCTATTAGAATTTATTTACTGTGTTGATGGTTGTCTACGAACAATGTTCAGTGTTTGAAAACAGACTTGGCTTTCAATGTACCCAGTTAGAGTATGGAGGAATTATTGTCAGCCTAGATTGGCATGTGCTGCTGTAGACAATTCTTTTTTTAATTAAAGACTGTTTCTAAATAGTCCGATAGTAAAGTGTTAACACGTTTTTCTCGAAACTACTTTTCTCGATCTTTCGCGCAAAGTTTCTCAGCGATGGCTCAACCGATTCGCTTCGAACCGATGTTTTTCCGAAAGAAGATGGTTTTCGTTGGAAAATGACGTTGGAAAGTTTTTAAAATATTTTAAATTGTTATTTTTTACGGGACTATGAAGTAAAAGAAAAGCGTAGAGTACGCATTCAATATTTTGCAAAGAACTCTAAGTCATTTTCCGAGGAATATTGTTTTATTTACGAATTCGTCGCTCTGTTTTGTTTTAAATATGAAACTTGGAAGGAAACGCGCACGCAGTGAAAATCTGTCGCGAAAACCACGCATAATGTTTCAATATTTATTGTGAAACAATTTTTTTTTTTTTTATATTAAAGCTTAAATTGAATTCTCATAAGAGAATTATAAAGGTGTACATGAGGTTTACAACTAGTTAAGCAAGAGGAAACAATTGCCAATGAAAAAAATACAAATAAGTAGCTTTGCCATTATTTAATGTTATGGGGAAGTCTTGTTTCAATATTACTTACCATTTCGACAAAAGAACTTGTTGAACGTTGACTATTTTTCAGTCGTTCGACCCAGAACACCTCCTTAACCAAGCACATTTTTTAGAAACTGTTTTAATAACACGAATGCATAAAAAGGGATTCTAAAAGGTGTTTGGAGATTTTGTTTTTGAATAATTTTACTACGCACACTATTAAATGAACTATTAAATGAACACACACACACACACACACACACACACACACAAATGCTGGCGGTAACAAGCATAAGCAGAGTCAAAAGTATAGATTACTTGTAACATATTTATAACTCCGCCAAAAAAAATCGTGGAGACTAGACTTTTTTTTTTAATTTGTCCAGAAAAGTTTATACTCTGCGGCAATTTTTGTAAAGTTTGCGAGAAAAATTCATTGCACTACGTGGAGCGTGTCAAAGTTGCGCAAACTTTTTAAATAAAAAGAACATGACATCATTTTAAAAGAGATGGCGGGTAGGGGGAAGGAGGAAATCAGAACATGACAAATCCTGTTCAAAGTAGATACTTCAAGCTTTGAAATAAAAAAAGAATTTATCTCATACGGTCATTTTTCGCGGAGTTATGATTATTTAAAGTAGAGTGAAATTTTAATAAAAAATTTTGTTGCGCTAATCTTGTTGCTCAGTGTATAACGCTTGCCTTTTCGCGAGGATGAATACGAAGAAGCTAAGAAATACGCTGATCAGAAGCTATAACACTGCAGACGATAGATATTTGTACTACGAATTAAACAATACCAAGGCATTGTCATAAATGGCATAGTATTGAAAAGTAATCTTAGCCCAACCTGACATTATAAACATTACGTTGTTCCAATCAAGTCACTTTGTGCATCCTGTGTATAGATGCGTCAAGATGTATTAAGCATTTGTCCAAAAAATTCCTTTTCAAGTACTTTCATTAAAAGTCATTCTGTTCGTTCTTAAACATTTTTCTTTCCTATACAGGGTGTCCCAAAAATGTTGGAGGTCCTTGAAAGGGGTGGTTCGGGAGGTGATTTGAAACAACCTTTTCCTTTGAAAAAATGTCGGATGGGGCTTCGTTAAGTAGATATTAACGGAAAACACTGACCAATCAGAGCGCGCGGATACCGTTGGAGCGGCCGCGGTAGCGAAGGGTACGCGCTGAGCGGCCGCGTCAATATCCTTCGATGCACGTCGAGTCACTTGTTCGCGTACAAGCGCGGCCGCCAGCGCGTAGCCTTCGCTACCGCGCCCGCTCGAACGGTCTACGCGCACTCTGATTGGTCAGTGTTTTCCGTTAATATCTCCTCAACGAAGCCTCGGACAACAATTTCGCTAAGGAAAAAGTTGTTTCAAATCACCCCCTGAACCACTCTTTTCAAGGACTTCCAACATTTTTGAGACACCCTGTATATTTCAAGTGGGAGAATTCGACTCTTTTGTGATACTAAAAGTTGAGATATAGAGCTGAAATTTTTAGGGAATTTGTTTTTAGTTATTTTCAAAGCATTTAAGAGTGACTCTTTTCTAAAGAAGGAAACGAGACAAACATATCGGCAAACTTCAGATTTATTCGAAGTCTAGGGTTTTGCCCATCTCTTAAATTAAGACCCTGAAAGCATTAAAATTCGAAAGTCACCCTTTTAAGAACCACCCCGATGTACATATAAAGATTGCTAGTAAAAAATTTTGCTATTTATTATTAATATTCCATCAGATTACAAGTGTACTTGATAATTACAATAGTTGTAGAAGATTAACAATAAGTAAAATTTGATGATTACTAAAGTTTCTATAGATTCATTACAGATCGTAGAGATGCAGAGACGGGCAAAACCCTAGGCTTCGAATAAATCTGAAGTTTGTCGATATGTTTGTCTCGTTTCCTCTTGTGAACATTTTCCAGAGAAAGAAATGAGACAAACACATTGGCAAACTTGAGATTTATTCGAAGCTAGGGTTCTAGGGTTCTAGGGTTTTGCCCATCTGTGCTGACAATTTTTAGGGAATTTGTTTTTAGTTATTTCAAAGCATTTCAAGCCCTAGAACCATTAAAATTCCGAAGTCAACTTTTTAAGAACCTGGTCACTCTATAATAACACGTATTTTCAATCGGTATGCAAATTTGACGAAATTACTCCGCTCCATTCTCTCACCTGACGTAATCAGGCCATAGTAGACCCTTTCGCAGGCCCAGCTATCTTTCCCGACGATCGTGCTCAAGTTTCACTGCTAAAGTGGTAAACGAGCAAAAAAAAATTGTAAGGTTTACACTTTAATTGTGCTCGCTCTGTTAACGCGAGGCTTCCTCGCTTGTATTCATCTGCGTCGTTCCTGATTCCTTGTAATTTCGATTTCACTTGCTCATTTCCGTATAACCTTAATACTTTCACGGTACAACGCTCTCCTAATACTTCACCTCCGAATTAACCCGATTGTTTTATAACGTCTTACATCTTACGAATACCTACACTGTATGTTTACGTAAATCAGCTCGTTATTTTGTATTATATAATACAATCGATATCGAAGCTCAGTAGACTCAGAGAGTAGCTTAATTGGTTTTGATTGAATAATCCAGATATTAACTAGTATTCTAGTTTCAATTTGATATGGTTGATAAAGCCCATGCCTTTCGAGCTCGAGGTAATTTGTTAGCGTAAAGCTGGCATATTTTTTTATAATTATATAGAGATTTAACTTGGACTCGGGATAAGGCAGGTCCTAGGTTCGATCAAAATGTATCATTAAGTTGACATTTTATATAACTTGATGTAACCTAACCTAGATCTAGTACAGGCCTACCAAGCTTGACCTAACCTAGCGAGAAGCTAACATTTCTTTTATAATTACATACAGACCTAACTCACAAAGGTGCTCATTAACAAATTTTCAGCGTATACAGGGTGTCCCAAAAATGTTGAAAATCCTTGAAAAGTGTGGTTCGGGAGGTGATTTGAAACAACTTTTTCCGTAGCGGAAATGTTGTCCGAGGCTTCGTTGAGGAGATATTAACGAAAAACACTGACCAATCAGAGCGCGAGTATGCCGGTGGAGCGCTCGCGGTAGCGTATGAACGCGGACGCCTAGCGCGTAGCTTACGCTCCAATGGTATACGCGCGCTCTGATTGGTCAGTGTTTTCCATTAATATCTCCTCAACGAAGCCTCGGACAACATTTTCGCTAAGGAAAAAGTTGTTTCAAATCACCCCTCGAACCACCCCTTTCAAGGATTTTCAACATTTTTGGGACACGCTGTATAATCAACGATTACAATTATTTCGTATGAATTATTTAACAATTTTCAGAAGAGAATTGTGTCTTCCCGAACCATCCCTTTCAACGTGTTACAACATTTTTGGAACACCCTGTAGAACTGTTTGATAAGATAGGGAAAATAATAATTGATAAAAGGTATAACGTACAAGAAATTATTAAGACTGAAAGAATGAAGGTATTAGGTGGACTGGAAAGTAATGTCGTTTCTTTTACATTAAATTCAAACAAATTTTTTATAAATTTCTATTTTTAATTATTAATTGTATAATCACTCCCGTTATCAATAATATCCTTTTGCCATCTAGTGTGCAAATTGCCAATGCCAGATCGATAAAAATCAATGAGCTGATGAACGATAAAAAAGTATTTAAAGTTGCAAAAACGACATTATTTTCCGGTTCACCTTATATTTAAAAGTATCATGAAGTTCCTAGATAGTACAAACATAATTTTGTAAGCTAAATACTAAGCAATGTGTCAAAGTTAGAATAAAAGTCTGCGAAAGATGTGATAATAGAAAAGGATAGGGAAAGTAGATAAACCATAAAAAGAACAGCAATGATAATAATAATCCAAAGATAAAATAAACAATTAAAAGCGGGAATAATCAGTATTAGGAAGAAAGGGGTATAATAAGCGTGCGTAGTAAATATAAAAAAGGAATATGTAAACATAAAGATATTTTGTTCCAGGAAATATGTTAATAACTATGCAAATGTTTCACATTAAATAAAAAAACAAATAAAAATGCAAATACAAATACAACTCACAAAGGAAATTTAGTAACTGTTACACGTTGAAAAATTTGAATTTTTGTAGAATGAAGTTTACGGGGGTCTAATTGCAGTGCCCTTTTTCATTTGGGCCCAAAAAAGGTACCTGAAAACGTTTCAAGGAACTGGATACACCTCTTCGAAATAATTCTGGTTATTTATATTTTCGTTAATATTTCTAAAACCATGAGAGATATTGAAACAAATTTTTATACAAAATTGAATGGTTTTTAACATTATATAACGCCGTGGTGAGAAATTAAAAAAGAATTTATTTGAAATAATATTGCTTCCACCATGAATATTTCCACCACTCGTTACATAAAAATTGTATTCGCAATTTTGTAGAGGTTTTCATACTGCACAAATTTCATTGAAACAATTTTGTTCTATCTGTTATCAAATTCAAGTTATTGTTTGATATAGATACGTATTATGTACTGTGTGTTGGATTTTGGTGAGAATTCACGACTTATATTTGAAAAAATTATAACTCTCACAATGAACGAAACGGCAAACTACGCGACATTAGGTGAAGAATTTAAAAAAAAATATATTAAACTATCGCAAGAGTTAATTTTGTAATTCTTTGTTATGGAATAATATGTAAAAAGTTGCCCGATCTTCAAAAATTCGTAGCTCATTCTGAGCATTTAGATTGAAACTTTTTTTTTGTTTTAAATCTCACGAAACCCTATAAAAATCGTATAGAAAGTTTTTCTACAAAATGGAGACACAATTTTTAAAAAATAACAAATTGATTTTTCTAAGAATTCACAAGTCCCCTGTCGATTTTGGTCAAAATCTAAAATTCTTTACAAAAATTATTCTTCACTTCCTGTGTCAAAATGAAACATATTTCGTTAAATAATATATAGGAGCAATTCCTATTGTTTATGAGAAAAAAAGAAAAAATGAAAAAGAGTTTGAAAAAATGAAAAAGAGTTTGAAAAAAAGTGATCCTTTGAAGAAATATTTCAAACAATAATTCTACATCACTATAAGATGTGAAATTATTAAAGTAAAAATTTGATGTAACCTAACCCAGACCTATCATAGAGCCAGCACATCTTTTCCAGACCTAACTCATTTATTTTACCCATTAAACATTAAATTAATCTTCCATCTCTTTTCATTACTCTATAATTAGGAATAAAATCTAACAGAAAATGGCACAGAGTAATTATTATATTTTATTAACCTTTGATGGGACATTTTGTAGAAGAAATGCCTCAACCTATGGAAATCATTATTAGACTCTAGATGTTTATGCATATTCATATTTGCACAGGTATAGAAAAAGAATTGAAATTTAAACTAAATTGAATCTTGAATATATACATATTATTATTATTGATATTTTATATAATGTGGATCTGTGCACATTCTCATAGAATTCAGATATTTATGCAAATTCATATTTTCCCTTTATTTTAATTTGCCATAAATAGATAAATACATTATTCCTAAGAAAAGATTTCATCATGCTAAACGAGATCAGCAAATAATGAAATTTTTTTTTCTTTTTTGTTTTGGATGGGTGGAAAAAACCTTCACAGGCAGATAATGAAATTAGGAACAAAATAATAATTATTTCTTATCAAGAATCTATCTTTTTTTTTGCCATTCAACCATAAAGCTATTGACTGCAAATGGACAAAACTTTGTGCATTGACCAAAATTCTTCTAACTAACAGAAGTTCTAAAATAGAATTAGTG
>NC_071982.1:10291148-10295871 GCF_026283585.1 Hylaeus volcanicus
ACTAACAGAAGTTCTAAAATAGAATTAGTGACCAAAATTCTTCTAACAAAAGTTCTAAAATAGAATTAGTGACCAAAATTTTTCTAACTAACAGAAGTTCTAAAATAGAATTAGTGACCAAAATTCTTCTAACTAACAAAAGTTCTAAAATAGAATTAGTGACCAAAATTCTTCTAACTAACAAAAGTTTTAATTGCTCGGTTGAAGAAAAATGTTGGAGCACTTGGCACGAATGGTCACAGCTAAAAATCCAGCAGCTATCTTCAGGAGAAATCTAGGAGTTGGGAGGGAGATGCTGCGAGGGAGATATGGAACGCTGATATTGGACGAGAGTAAGACGGAGAAATGCAAAAGCGCGTGAATAGGAAGATATTTGCGAGAGCAGGCAGAAGAGGGGTCAGAAGTCACTCTGTTAGTGGGTGAACACATCTTGGTCCTACTTTCATACTCTATCATTTACTTCTTTCACAATATGTTTCTACTCTTGAATTTTATTGTGATTGGTGACATGTAGGGGAGAGAAAGGAAATACGTGAAAAATTACATTGTACCAACTAACAATCGCTGTTTATTTGAAAAAAGGACTTGGGAATCAGTTTAAATTTAAAATCCTAATAATAAATCTAATAACTAAAATATTTAAACCTAATAATACATAAGAATAAATATTTATCCCAAGTGTAAGTTCCACATAAATTCAACCAATAAACAAATCATGTTTAAGTAATAAAGAAATACTTGAAAAAATGATTAAATTCCTTAAAATTCTTTTGTACTATTAAAATTTATTATTAAAACTCTATATATGTTATTAAAATAATGAATAAAAATATTCCAGAAATTTGTAAACTCATTAAATGAAAAAAAGGACCTGGGAATCAGTTTACATTTAAAATCATAATAATAAATCTAATAATTAAAATATTTAAACCTAATAATACATAAGAATAAATATTTATCTCAAGTGTAAATTCCACATAAATTCAATCCATAAACAAATCATGTTTAAGTAATAAAGAAATACTTGAAAAATGTTTAAATTCCTTAAAATTCCTTTGTACTATTAACAATTACTATTAAAACTCTATATATGTTATTAAATTAATGAATAGAAATATTCCAGAAATTTGTAAACTCATTAAACGAAAACAATTTAATTTTGAATTAATTGAGGAGTATATTCTGCCTTGTTAAGGGCTAAAAATAAACAATGTTCGCGATTTTGTTCCTTTTATAATATCGAGTTTCAAGAATTTTCATTTATCATGTTTTCTTCATTGATTTACCTACAATACACATGAATTTTTGTAATTGAAAAGCATAGAAACTTTCCAATTTATAAGCTGTTGTTTATTAGACTTGCAAACTAAAAATGGAGATGTTCTGTTTTGAAAAAAATGACGCTCCTAATTTTTTGTTAACTTTAATAATATTTTACGTATGTTTTAAAGTACATTTGGCAATTTTGATCAAGTATGGGTGACAGTATACTTTCTACCAAAGAACTATAAAAATTCATTTTGAAAGTCAAGCGTCAAAAGGAATGAATTTCAATGAAACTCTTAAATTTCTACAAAATTACAAAAACTGAACACTTCAATAAATGACGTAATTTCCAATAGTCTGTAAAGTAATAAATTTAATCCCAGTAGGAATTTTTCAGTGTACTCTTTTTACAGCGAACATGGTAATTGAGAAGTTTGGAGTAATTTAGAAACATGCGTTCGATGAATTGGAATCTTAGAAGTTTTACGGTTAACATGTTGTGAAATCCATCGATTGCGTTTCACTTGTTGGGGAAGAGAAGAAAAAAAGTGTAATAGGCGTTTTCAAGTTAATAATTGCGGATGGAGACGAGGCCAAAGGTAATTATTGAAGAAACCGGGCAAAGTCAATCAAAGATCCTTTCACTCTCGTTTACCGGCGGCGAAGAGTTCCCTGTGCATGGAAACGGAAGTATTAGTGACATCTTATAGGAATTGCTTCCGGTTTTTCTTTCTCGGCGCTTACGTGCGATCACTTTCGATTTCACGGATGCCACAGGCGCTAATAAAAACAAGAGAAATTGTCTGCAAACGTAATCTCCGCCTGTTTAGCGTAGGAGTGATGCCAGTAAACACCAAGTTTCTATTAAGTTCATTTATTCGATGATATCGAGGTTAATCTTTCAGATTTTCTGAGTGATCCATCCAAAATGGCTACTTTGGAAAACGTAATTCTTACTTTTCAATGTTTCGAGTAGAAGTGATTTCGTTAAACAGCATATTTTTGACCAGTTTATTTATTCAGCGATGACGTCTTCTAATATTTTAAGGTTAACTTTTAAAATTTCCAAAATGGCACATTCAAAATATAGCTATTTTGAAATACTAAATGTTAATATATTAGATTTCTTTGCGTAAGATTTAGATGATAGGGGCTTCACAGAGTTTTGCTTTCGATATTTAAATTAATCTTCCAAATTTCTAAAATGACACATTTAAAATGGCGATTTAAAGAAAACTAATCTTAAAATATTAGGTTTTTCTGCTTAAGATTTAGATTATATTGGTTTTCCAGAGTTTTAATTTCGATTCTGAGGTTAATTTTCCAAGCTTCCAAGATGACACATCCAAAATGGCGATTTTGAGAAATCTAATATCAAAATATTGTGTTTTTCTGCTTAAGATTTAGATTATACTGGTTTCCCAGAATCTTAATTTCGAGTTTGAGGTTAATTTTCCGAACTTCCAAGATGACACATCCAAAATGGCGATTTTGAGAAACCTAATCATAAATATTGGATTTTTCTGCTTAATTTTCCCATTGTTCAGTCTCCTGAGATTAGGTTTGGAGAGAAAGGATGGAACATAAATTATATGGTAGTTTCTATATACATTCATAATTTCTAAAAGTTTTAAGAAGTATTTTAAATATTTAAGTATTTTAAGAAGAAAAATAAATTTCATCTAAATATTAAGAACAATCTCTCTTCACCTTTTCTAACGAAATAAACAATTAAATGAAACTTTAGTCTTCTCGGTAATTAATAATAATTCTCGATTTTAGGCTCAATAAATATTTACAATAATAAGTATTGTCTATAATACAGGACCATGATAATGACTTGACTGCGCATGTTTATGCATTTATGGTAAATGAATATCTAGGAGAATCAATAAGAATCTACACAATTGCGAAAATATATAAAATATCAACAATAATACACATATAATATAAATATTAACAATAATACACATATAATACACGTATAATACACCCTTTGAAAAATACTTCCATATAACTTTAAAATTTCCAAAAATACAATTTTGCATAAGTATCCACAGACTAATAATGACATAATAATTAATATTATTGCACACTTGTTTTTCCATGCTCTTTTGTGTCACAATGCAACACTTTATAATACTCATAATTTAACAAGATTTAACAGCAGAGTAATTGTGTAAATAAAGGGAAAAAGAGTGTTTTCAGTGACTCAATTCACTGAGTATGTGGCGCTGTATGAGCTAGGAAAGAGGTTTTCCCTTGTTAATCATCGATGCAAATGGCGTCCGCTATTCTTAGCCAGCATGCGGTTTTTATTTGCCAAGATATATTATTTAGAGCGTGTCGAGAACGACTCTGGAGCAGACTATGAATTATTCTAATTATCGTAAACGCAAGCAGATGCCAGAGCATTAAAGAATAGAGTCGGTTTAGAGTGTTTAAAATTATTATAAAGATTACGAGTTGCAAACAGTCATTTGTATATTGGTTATTAACATTTGACCTACCAAGTTGAATAACTTAATTAATATTGTGCAATTATTAACGATCGTTTTAATGCAATTTTTTTATAATATATAGGTATCGACAAGGATATTTATTTATGTTATAATTATATTATAAAAGTTGTAAATAATTATATTATTCACCTCCTAATTTATCAAGTGTTTAATTAGGTATATGATTTAATGCAACTAATGTAGTGAAATTTTATTATTTTTTACTAAAATAAAGTTAACTAAAGTCTCATACAGTTAAACTAAAATCTACCAACAAATAAAAGAAAATATATAAAATTAAAATTTAATTTTTTTTTAAATCTCATCCCAGGGACGTCCTGCGATGTAACTGGGACGTTCCAGGGACGTTCACAGGACGTTCACAGGACGTTCAGGGGACGTTTGGACGTTATCTGAACGTCCATAGGACGTCCCGAACGTCCAGTACCGGACGTCTTATGGACGTACATAAGACTTCCCTATACTAGCTGGGATTACATGTTTTGAATTGTATATAGATATGTTTGACTTTGAAATTGTAAAAAATTATATTTGTGTAAAGCTTAAATATTGTTCATATAAGATTCTAAAATCAAAACTAACTTTTTGAATCGTCACAATTTGAATACGTATTAAGGTGATTTAGGTGTGACACCATTTGTAATAGAATTGTAAACAATTATTTAAGAGACTCAAAGGAGAATGAAACATTATCGAAAGTTCAGAGTTGTTCTCCTTAAAGACTCTTGTAAGGTGAAATTCAAATTTTAGTACTTCTGCGCGAAGGTTGAATTCGCCCACTTACAATATACAAGGTGTCCCAGAATTAGTGTAAGAATCGGAAATGGTGGGGTAGCTGAGACGATTCTGAACAAGAATTTCCTTTGTCGGTGGAGGCTTCGTTTTTGAATTATTAACGAAAAACCACCGACCAATCACAGCGCCCGAGTAGCGCG
>NC_071982.1:10300871-10310107 GCF_026283585.1 Hylaeus volcanicus
ATATTAAATTATTAGAATTATTAAACATACATTATTACATACATACAAAGTTTTTTAATACCGAACAGTTCAAATATGTATCTTTAAAAAAATGCAAAAGAGCACAATGTCTAAAAAGATTGTACAATGTTATTCCACCTTAAGTGGCACCCAACAATTTTTCGCAGTTTTACAACGAATATTTCTAGCCAAATTAAAGATACTTTCACTTTTGTGTTTTATTTTCATGAAACTTCTTCCGCGTTGCATCTCTTTTTTTTATTGGAAATCCTGAGCCATCGAATGGTTATATAACCGTCCAACGGCATGGACGATCGAATGTCTGCATTCATGCTGAGCATGGTTATAACGGGTCCTCCTTTGCTTTTACGTTCACTGGACTCGGGGGACTTCGTAGCACCCAGCCTATCAGAGCAGATTTTTCCCGCCTTTCGCTTTCTTCCACATTGCTGGCTAAACTGCCAGAGGCGCAAACGGCGTATCCTGGTGTAAAAATTGTCCAAGCGTTTAATTCTACCCGAGGCTTCCTAATAGGATATTTTTAAATTCATTTAAATGAATTTCATTAATGAAAACAACTTAATTCTTATTTAAGCAGAGAAGGTTTCTGTCTTGTTGGGTCAATATTTACCATCTTTTTTCCTTCTGAAGTATAGACTCCAAAGTGCTTTAATGTATCGTCCTCTTTTCGTTGGTTTATCTATAATAAATATGAATTTTTGAGATTGAAAAATATAGAAATATTCCAGAAATTTGTAAACTCATTAAATGGAAACAATTTAATTTTGAATTAATTAAGGGAGAGCACCACTAGTAGCTATTAGTAGTTATTGAAACAAAATGTTGAAACTTTGAACAAAATTGAATTACTTTGTACTCACAAAAATCAAACTTAAACATTGAACAAGAAATCAAATAATTAAGGCATTGAAAAAGTCATATTTTGCCTTGAAGAAAAAGCATTGCAGAATTTGAAATAGTAAATATTGTAATCCTCCAACTTGAGTAATGAAACATTATAATTATATTACACTTTTATATTTTTGGAAGACTTATTTTAGTTTTAAGGGAGGACACCACTAGTAGCTATTAGTAGTTATTGAAACAAAATGTTGAAACTTTGAACAAAATTGAATTACTTTGTACTCACAAAAATCAAACTTAAACATTGAACAAGAAATCAAATAACTGAGGCATTGAAAACATTATATAATACTTTGCCTTGAAGAAAATTCATTGCAGAATTTGAAATAATAAATATTATGGTCCCCAAACCCTTGAGTAATAAAACATTACAATTATATTACATTTTTATATAGAATACCGTGACGTAATTAAACCAAGTATAATAATTGCAGTTCACATAGTCCAGTGTACGTAAGGTCAGCGCGTCAGTGGCCACAGTTTTCCCACAGTTAGTACGAAAAGCTCACCGCTTACTCCAGGCGCGGCTTCCTATCTGTTCTCCTTTTACTGATTCGCGATACACATAAGAGCTATGTATCTCGCGTGCTCAGGAATTCCATGAATAAGTGATCGTGGAATGCCATAAGCAGTCACGTCGGTCATGTCTCGACTCTGGAGATTTGGATTGATAGATCGCTTCGATATACTCGATGAAGTTACAGCGTGTGTAATGTAATCGGAGATGGGAAAGTTGTAGCGGAATCGTAACAAGGAACCAGTGGACTGATTCGGAGGAGCATAACATAACGTGTACGATTTATGTAATCTATTAAAAAAGGAGGAACGCAAAGTTACTCTGTTGCAACACTGTTTCTAGACTTCAAGTTTCGAATTCCAAATTAACAGGTTGCAAGTAGCTATGATATTATACACTGCGTATCAAAATTAAACAAACACTTGGATTTCGGAGGTTTCAGGCTCTTAAAATAGTGTTTCATAAAACCCAATTATACTACGATATTCAAAGCGCCGAGAAATAAACAAAGATTATACATATATACATGTATACATATATTAAAAGTATGAAATTCATATTATAATACTTGCAAACTAAAATAAATTTCTATTTAGATTAAATTTTTGAAAGTACGTTTGCAAACGTTTTATTTTGCATCAAGATCTTCAGTCTAATTATAATAATTATATCCATAATTGAATGGCGCAACTAAATCGTTGTATACATTTCTTCAGGGTCCACCATCCCACGACCCACGACCTCGTCTCTCAGCCTCCCAGCAAGCCCAGATCCTTAGCGACGTGCAGCAACACCAGCAACGCTACAGACGTCCCCAAGAAGTCTCCAACAGCTTCCCAAACGTGGACCACTCCAAGCAACAACCAGGGACCTTGGCAAAGTACAAAGTAGATCGTTCAAAGCAGCAACAAATTCAGCAATTATTGCAACAGCAGCAGCAGGTGCAGCAGCTGATCCAACAACAGCAACAGAAGATAGCTCAGCAACTAAGTAACACCAATTACCTAGGGAACGCTCCGTCTCAGGTTCAGGCTTCCCCCAAGCAGCAGCAGTTCAGCAGTCAGTACTCCGGCCAGTTCCAGAACCTCCAGCACGACCTCTCGCAGCCTCTGTTCAGCGATCAGCAGACAGTCCAGCTGCAGGAATACCTAGCAAAGCAACAGGAGTTAGAATTACTTCAAAAACAGAGACAACAGTTGTTGCTGGAGCAACAGGAGTTAAGGAGGCAGCAGGAACTGCTGAGGCTTCAGCAACTCAGAAAACTCACCTCGACGACTCCCGTAGCTGTAACTGAAGCTTCTCCGAGCACCACCTCCTCTCCTGTCCTAGTGTCGCTGCCAACAGCCAGGAAGATCACTCCTTCGGAGACTCAGCTCTTCCTAAAAGCAATTGCCACGCATCAAAAGAAGTATTCCACGACACCAATCCCAACAACCACGAGTAAGCCTACTACTGTTACGCAGAAAAGCTATCAAACAAAGGTAACTGCTACCCAAAACATCCCAGAGAATCTTCTGAGCCTTATCCAGGACCAGGAGAGTCGATACGTTCAGCAGGGTAAAGAGAAGCCTCAGATTAAGATCGTGTACCAAACTGAGAAGCCTACGACTGAAAGAGCACCTACTACCAGGGGCAGATCTGCGTTGAATTCGGAGAGGGATATACTATTGAAGCAGCTGAAGCTAGCTTTGGCTCAGTCTGTCGATGACGATGTTAGGAACGTCAGTACTAGGGACATTGTCCTTCCCAATGGAAAAAAGATTCAATTTATAGACGCACCAAGTGGTTCATCCACTGCTGTACCTTCGGATAGCTCTAGTTTGTCATCTACAGTAACGTTGGCTACTACAACGACTATCAAGCCTCCAAAAGCTATTCTAGAGGAATTGACCAAGGGTGTGCTCCCTCCTGGAGCAGATTTTGAGGTTATTAGGCAGAAGAGCGATGGAAAGCTAGAGGAAATTGGAAAAGCACCCATACAAAGTCTCCCAGCGAAGAAGGTCACCTTTGTTGTCTTGGAGGAACAGCCGGATGGTAGTTACAAAGTTCAAGGAGTTAAAGGGAACGCTGATAAGGAGGGAAGCGACGTAGAGTCGATTGTGGAGAAGATCAAGAAGGGAGAGTTGAAATTGCCACCGAGTTCTTCGAATCCTGTCACTACATCTTCACTGGAGAATGTTAGGACTAGTCTCGACACTGATTTAGTCTCAACGAGGCATAGCTCGACGACGTTGGGACAGAGCACTGGGTCTACGACTTTCCGTCCGACCAGTGTCAGGTCTACTTCAGCTTCTGCGAGGTATACTGAAAGGTAATTGTACGATGAGGATTGTTTAATGTACTAGGTTGCCCCATAAGTTCCCGAACACTTGCTACTTACCAATAAATCATTTTATAATAACATTATAATCAAACTGTGGTGGTTTTTCGTCCTGGACCTGCTAGTGAACTCATCAATAAGACTATCTAGCAGGTTTGTGCCTTAGATGCCAGATGTTTAGGGTTTTTTTTTCGTTGGTTTCTCTTGTGTGATGCTGCGGTGCCTAAGGAGATACCCTTATAACCCGCTTTTCTCCTTGGTGATTTTGGATGTCTTCCTTGGTCCTTGACGTGTAGTGTGGAGATGATTTTCTTGTGTGTTGCAGGGTAAACAGTTTCAAAAAACCTGATAACAGTAAAAAATACGAAAAGATGAATTAGTTTTGTTCCTATAAGGAGTCACTTACCATTTTGGGAGTCCTTAATCTAATTTTGAGTGGTATTTTCTCTGTTTTGTAATGTCCTAGCGTGTTTGTTAAAGGATTTGCATGTTCGTAGTCATATAGGTTGTGAAGTCTTGATTGTATGTAGGTTTCCAGGTATTCGATGCTGGTATCTCTGTGTAATAGTTGAACCGGATAGTCTCTGTCCTTGTTTAATATAATTTTTAGGAATTTGTTTTGGGTTCTTTGTCCTATTTTGATATAAGTTTTGGTTGCAGTGATCCAGATTTGTGCACCATATGTTAATATGGGCCTTGCGCACATTTTGTAGAATAATATTTTTTGTTTTAGTGGAAGTGTGCTGTTTTTCCCTATTAGTGGGAAAAGATGTTTGAATACGCCTATTGTTTTTCTTGCTCTATCCTGTATTGTATGCTTCCATGTAAATTTGTTGTCTATCCATATGTGCACCATATGTGAATATGGGTCTTGTGCACATTTTGTAGAATAATATTTTTTGTTTTAGTAGAAGTGTGCTGTTTTTCTCTATTAGTGGGAAAAGGTGTTTGAATATGCTTATTGTTTTTCTTACTCTATCCTGTATTGTATGCTTCCATGTAAGTTTGTTGTCTATCCATAGTCCCAGGTGTTTGACTTTGTTAGTCCATTCTATTTGGTGATTTCCTATTTTAATTTTTCGGGGATTTTTTGTTCTTTTTCTTGTGAAGAATATTGTTTCTGTTTTGGTATTATTGATATCTAATTTCCATGCTGTGAAGAAATCTGTTATATTTGTTAAATGTGTTTGTGTGTTTGGACGTTTAGAGCGCTTGTGAGAAGAAGCGCTTGCGTTCGTCCCTCTAGTGGTGAGGATAGGAGGTGCCACCGCAAAACAATAATTATTCTTCAAAATAAATCCCATCGCTTCTGATAGTTTTCATCCATATTTCTGCCAATTGTTCAATTCCGATTTGGATCAAGTGTTATAAAGAATTTTAATGTCAAACATTCAAGCATCAAGTGTCCGGGAACTTATGGGACAACCTAGTAGGTGTAGTATAGAATTAAATCAATTGTAATCTAGTTTAACTGGGATTGAACTAGGTCCACTTTAATCTCATGGAAACACTTTGTAAAGGAATATAAGAATGACTTAAGGTAGTTGTCCTGTGGATTTATTTAATGGAGGATTTTAACAAAACTTCACTTTATTCCAATTTTTAGTTCATATTCAAGGAATTTATATAAAGTAAGCGAATATAAAGTTTGAAAATGATTGATCAATTAGTTTTTGAGTTATCCTTCCCGCGGATTGAAAAAATATTGTTTAAAAAAGAAAAGACGTCATATCTCAAAGACGTCTCTGTGAAATGAATTGAAAAAATTACCAAATGTACAGTACAGTCTCCATAAATGCACAAATATCTCTACCATAATAAATGCATTAAAACCATCCCCACCACTGGGTGGTATACCCCTTAGGGGGTTTAGGAGCTGTTCCTGGAATTTTTGTGATTAAAATGAAACCAAACACGACGTAATTCGCAACATATGTACTTGTAACAACTTATATAAGTTACATGATATATTATGTATCATATATTGTAGAACACTAACTAAAAACAAAATGCATGGTAAATATCGTCCGAATTATGTCGTGTTTGGTCTCATTTTAATTAGAAAAATGTCAGGAATATGATGGTAAAAGTTTTACAACAAAAAAGTTAATAATAAAAAAGTTTCACCGTTGCATTACATTGTCTCACCAACATACTCTGGTGTTTTCCTCTTCGTTTACTCGCTGTCCTTATCTACGTTCGAAGCTCGTCGGCAAGCATCAGAGAATATACGAAGTCTACCATAAATGCACTAGTTCAGTCCCGAGTTTGTGCATTTATAGAGATTTTACTGTACTTCAAATCATACCTAAAATATTCTCAAAGTTATAAAAACGTTACATATAAAATCTTCTCTGTAAAAAGTTGAAAACAGTTTAGATCACGGTTTAGTTAACCATAACGTTAGTTTACTCGTTATAGGCAAATAAATGTGATATTGTTAAACTTTAAATAAATATTCCTTCTGAACTAAACATGATAGAGAATTGTAGTTTGCAACAATTTCTTTCCTGATAAATTATATTAAATAAAAACACCCTGATTACATAAGACTTTCTTGTCTCGCACCAGAACATTCCATTAAAAGCCATAAACTTGGAAAGACTGAAACAAAAAACCCAATTGTCTCTAATATTGCCTGTTTTAGTGTTACAGTCAATAAAACGACTTTGCGCCGTAATAAAAACGATAAAAATAGAAATAATATTTCCTGCCCGTTCTACTTTCGCAGTAAACCCACGGAATACTTCCCCCACGTGACTATCTCTCCAAATTCGGTCTCCTCGACCGACAAGTACATGTCATCGGCGTCGAGCGTTGCCACCCACGTGTTCAATTCTCTGAGTCCATCGAACACCACCCCAAAGTTGAGCCCAGTGAACCAAGACGGCCAAGTGATTGTGAAATACTCGACATCGACCAAGAGCCACTTCATTCCAACCATGGCACCGGTCAATGAAATCATCACGACGACACCGTCGTTGGTACAGACAACTTTTCCGCACCACTCGACCAATTCTTACGTTCACTTCACCGGGAGACCAACCAGTGAAACTGCCTCGACGTTCAGGCCAATTTCTACCACCTCGAGACCAGCCTTACACAATGAGAACACCATTTATCAGGAGGGCTTCGAGAGGTCCACCTTCTCCTCGCCAACGGAATTACCTTCGGGGAAGGGAAATAGGGATCAGGAGAGCCTGACGACGTTGTTGAAGAGGGAAGGACTGTTCGCCATGACTAAATACTTGAAGCAGTCGGGACTCGATAGCGTGTTGAACGAGACTGGTGAGTAATTAAGTGTGGAATGGTGATTACATTGGTTAAAAAGGGTCAATTTAAAAGAGAGGAATAGTTTGTAGGGTTGAGATAATTGGATAAGTACGTTTGCTTATATCTATTTTAACGTGGTCCTTCCGTGGATTTATTTAATGAAGGATTTTAATAAAGCTTCACTTGATTATTTTTCGATTAGATATGAATCATATAAGCCTATTTCGATTTAAATTGACCATTCAAATTTTATAAATATGGACATTACAGATTTTCACCGTCAATTTGTTCAATAAATAACTAGATATGAAAGAATTGTTCAAGTAAACATTGTTCGTTTTTAAAAGGACAATCCGAAACAACAAAAATTTACATGGCATTCCATTTAAAAATATGGATCCTTGTGCCCCTCTGCCCCCCTGGGGGCCAGCCAGCAATAGCCCATACATAACATGAAAGGGGCGATGGTACCCCTATAATACTAAACAAAAAACTTGTCGATATCGCTAATAGTTTTCGAGAAAATAGCTTGTAATGAATCTGAAAAAGAATTGAAAATCAAACGCAAACGAAGTTATGGAAGGTTAAGGTCCTTTTCACGTAAGCGAAGAGAATCTACAGGGTGTCCCAAAAGGGTTGTAACACCTTGAAAGCGGTGATTCGGGAGGTGATTTGGAACAACTTTTTCTTTAGCGAAATTGTTGTCTGAGGCTTCATTGAGGAGATATTAACGAAAACCCCCGACCAATCAAAGCGCGAGTATGCCGATGGAGCGCCAGTAGTAGGCGTGGCTACGCGCTAGACGTCCGCGCTCATACGCTACCCCGTACGCTCCACCGGCATACTCGCGCTCTGATTGGTCGAGGTTTTTTTTGCTAATATCTCCTTAACGAAGCCTCGGACAACATTTTCGCTAAGGAAAAAGTTATTTCAAATCACCCCCCGAACCACCCTTTTCAAGGACCTCCAACATTTTTGGAACACCCTGTATGTAACCCATGCGCAAGAAAATTCACTGCCTTAAGGTCTTTTTACACATATCCGTAACGTGTCAGCACAGATGGGCACAACCCTAGACTTCGAATAAATCTGAAGTTTGCCAATATGTTTGTCTCGTTTCCTCTTTTGAACATTGTCCAGAGAAAGAAATAATATCAATTATTGATACTATGATTCCACAGCAACGATTGGCGCCAAAACCAGGAAAACCGTTTTTTCTAGTTATAAAAAATGAATTTTTTCTGTTAAATTATTTCAACCCCTATCCCTATGTCATAATTTATCCACACAATTAATATTATTGCATGCTAGAAAGTATTTCCAATTTTCATTTATAATTCTATTTTTCTTTGGGACGACTAAAAGCGCCAGTTTTGTGGTCGTATTAGATACTTTACTGCTAAAACCAGTGCGCATGCGCGACTGAGAGCCAAATCTGGCATCACAGATTGTACATGCTGTTCTGTGCCACTTTTTGTGTACCAAAACAACAGGCATTACCGATTTAGGCATAGTACAGATATCTATCGTTATAACGGTGAAGATTTCTAAAATTCTGAAGAGAATGGTAACTGTTGGCAATGCGCTATGCCGCGAATGTCGCATTTACATGTATAAGAAAGCAACGGGCACCGTGTCCAAACCAGTCCAAACCAGACAATTCTCAGGAATTTCTTCGACTTCACTTCTTCTGTCGAAGTGTCTCCTATGGATAGCGATTTTCCTTTGTTCCAAACTTTTCTTTCGAGTTGAATCCTCTTCTTCGTCTGTAACTTTTGTTTCGGTCGAACAGGTTTTTCCCAGTGTTCACCAACAACTGTTTTCATCGACACTCATTTTTACGTCTTTTTTTAACTTTAAAAAATTCTGTAAAATATGCTTCTCGCTGTCCGAAATGTCTCAGACTTTTTCAAATTTTGTTTCTTATATAGAAATGTAGAAAAAAACAAAACAAATCGTGCAAAAACATAACTCTGTTATATAACAAATAATACCCCTAAAATAGTCTTGTAATTTTTTGTGTTAAAATATGAAAATATTCAATTCATACTTGACACATTCATAATTCTAGTTTATTTTTTATGTATTTAGATATTAAATTCTATATATACTTTATTTATTGTACATCTTACTTATAGTATAAAAACTTATAGTATAAAGTATAAAGTAGAGAAAAGCGTTACCAACAGTGAGAAAATATTC
>NC_071982.1:10310117-10388351 GCF_026283585.1 Hylaeus volcanicus
TAAAGTATAAAGTAGAGAAAAGCGTTACCAACAGTGAGAAAATATTCTTAACAATTTTAGTTGGCAACACTGTGTATTAAGATACCGTTTCCTTTTATTGAAATCAAATATCCATTTATATCAAAGTAATCAGTTTTATTCAATTTGAATTTGCTTTACACTGTCCAATTCCTTCTCAGTTTATCTTATTGTAACCGAAAATACTTTTATAAACGCTAACGCTATTATATAAGAATAATATAAATTAGGGAAAAGCTTCCTCCACTCATCATGAAAAAGTACGTCCTATATAAAATGATCAATCGCGCTTAGTGTCGTTGCATTGTTCCCTTTGTAACTGACTGTTCAATAGCCACCAATTAATCGTTAGTACAACCACTAACGATACCTAATTACAAAACCAATGATTGACTTCTAAATTATATAGAATGTAACATTGAATCAAGACAAGGAATTATGTATATAGGACAGTTAAAGAAACAGTACGCGAAGCCATCGCCTGTCGATGATTACAACGAACAATTAAGTCTTTTGTAATTTAAAGATTCGTCCAGCGAGCAACAGACATCATTGTTTCAGCGATGAGGCGTCTGTGTGGAAATCTTTGGTTATCCGTGAGAACATTTTTCCAATGAATGTTGCTTGACTAAAAGTGACTGGCGGGAATTAACGAGCAGTCGTGTGAGGGATAATATCCCATCGCAACAGCCATTGCTATAAATGCGTCATATATAGGGTGATTCGTTGGTAGTCTCGCGATTGTCTTATTTTTCTCACGTTTGAAAAATAAGGCAATGGACAAGAAAAATCGGTGAGAGTTATTGCCACAAACCGTTATTGAGTTTTTCCTAGCCTTTACATACATCCTCGCAAAATGTCTACAATCACATTTGTGTTTTTATTTTTGAGAATGCAGAAGTACTTGAAGAGTATAAAATTAATTTTATTATGTATAAGTCTAGATACACTATCACGATAAATGCCAATAGTCAAACAAACAGTCTTCTTTATATTTACTTTATACGGACAATTAGTTTCTTCGCCCCAAAGTATGATAAAAGTATAACAGAATTGGGATCAGGCGTCGTTTTCTGTAGCTACAGCACTGCGCGCTCGGCAGTTGTAACCAACGCGCATGCGCGATTCGGAGACAGATTGGTATGCTGTATTTGACATGTTGCCAACTTAAAATTGGAGACAAACTGACTAAGGTCTAACCAGGTATGCCAACTTTCCATAGTTTTGGACCCAGAGCCAAACTCCGAGTTGACTTCAGCGACAGTCGCGGAAAAAGTAGGAAACTCCGGGACAAGGACAGAGAGGGGGATACAACTGCAGGAGAGACGAGGACAGGGCGATTAGGTTAGCATGATTCTTGTCAAGGATATTGAAGCAAAGAAGTAAAATTTTCTCACGATTCTTTTTCTAAAATATTCTTTACATCACTCCGCATGCCACTCTAACGCCCGATTTTGTAATTTTGGTCTTGAAACTTTATAAATAATAAAAGTATGGTTTTTTTTTTCTTATAGAATAAATTTGTTTACAAACACTTTTTCCAAAATCGGGCCTTACAGTGACATGCGCCAAGGTATAAGGAATATTTTGAAACCAGAATTATTAGAAAATATTGCTTCTTTGCTTCAATATCCTCGACAAGAATCATGCTAGCCTAATCGCCCTGTCCTCGTCTCTCCTGCAATTGTTGTATCGCCCTCTCTGTCCTTGTCCCGGAGTTTCCTACTTTTTCCGCAACTGTCGCTGAAGTCAACTTGGAGTTTGGCTCTGGGTCCTGCGCACCCTTAAATAGCTTGAGGATAATTTAACAGGGTTGATTAACTAGAATTTTTCTCCTTTGTTTTTCATGTTATTCTTAAACAAACGGTGTTGCGTTTGTCACCCTTCAAACTGCTTTGAATGTATTTATTCACAAAGTACACGCAGCACACGAAACAGAAACGTATATCAGTATTGCCAATTACTTAATGGGACAGTACTACTAATTTGAATTTCATAAACTATAAATTACTAGAAAAAAAAACTAGAATTACTAGAAATTACACAAAACTAGAATTTACTGTAATTTTAAATTCAAATTTACTTTCTGTTACATGCAATAATACATAAAAATTAAAAACCCATAAAATAGCGAAAGGATTAGGTACAACTTATTGTATTATTGATCTTCAATTGTATAATATATAATAATTGCAAAATAGAGAACAATAAAGGATTAAATACAACTTATTGTATCATTGGTCTTCAATTACCAGTTAATTATTCGCACGTTGAAGAAACGTAGAGATGTTGCACTTCCTTCGATTAAAAGTCGAAGAAGCGTAACGGTGTCATTTCATGTCCAACGATGAATGGCCGGATGATAATTATTATAGTAATTAAGAACCAACCATCCACCGACAGTAATAGCATAGAGTAGTTTCACAGAAACGAATATTGTTGTTTTTAATGTATTTATTAATTAATTAGGTTCTACCTAAACTGAGGATCATGTTTGCAAAATAATTCCTTTTTAATATTCTCGTATAGCAAAAATGACTAAAAATGAAATAAGAAATTAATTTAAGATGGTCCTTTATTATCAAATTTATTATCAAATGAGAAAACAATTCTAGTTTTTGCAGATTTACATTTACAGAGATCAAAATTAATCAACACAAAGAATTAGTACAATTATTCATTCTTCCATCAAAGCATTTTTTATAAAATTGTGTGAAAATTGTCAATTATGAATATCTATCCTTTTTAAGTAATTTTGAAACCATTAACTTTGAATGGCATCCAAGAACAATTCTCCAACTCTTTACCATAAGTAACGGTTTTTGTTACTATATGAAAGAAATTCTAATCGCAGTTAATAAATATTATTTAATTTATTTCATAAGTATACGTCTATTATTAACTAATACGATTCATCAGTACGAAATTACTTTTAGGAGCAACCAGGTTTACACATCTGATCATTTTAAATAGTACAAAGCTTTTAGTATAAAAATGCATACTATCCTTACTTATTTTTTCTAAACAATACCCGATACATAATTTTGAGTTGCAATGAACACTTCGGAATGACCATAAACTTCAGGAAGTATAGTTACTCTTCTTATTGCATTACTATTCAATCTTCTTATTGTGCAATGATTAGTAATTGAGAATCAATGAAACTTATATGATATTTATACTTTGTTATGATGTTGCAGGTCCATATACATTATTCGTTCCGACAGACAAAGCTTTCAGGACGCTGTTAGTGCAACTTGGAGGGCCAGAGAAAGCGGAACAGAAATTCCAAGAAAATCCAAGACTCCTCAGCGGGGTATGTTAAATGATCTTTTCATTGATCACTTCCATCTTCCATCTTCCATCTTCCATCATCAAATGCCATACACTTTGCTATTACTCAGAATTAAAAACTCTTTTACAATTGAAGACCCATATGAGTCCCTTTATATACAATAAATATTTTATGAAAACAGCTCCTCTTGCACCACGTCATACCAGGAGCCTTCAGGATTGACACCTTGCAAGATGAGATGACTGGTGTCAGCTTGGCTGGGACCCAACTACGAGTGAATGAATACACCATGCACGATCATGAGTGGAATGATGTGAAGGTATACCCTCATTTTAATAGTCATTGCATTATTACATATACTATAATACTCTTCCTAAATGAAGAGTGCAGAAGCTTATAAAACAACATTATGTACAGAGTTTCCAACCAAAACCAGAATGTTAACAAATTATGTCTTTATTTGTGGTAAAGATTTCGATTCAAAATGATTTTAAAAGATTCAATATAATATAATATAATTTCCATCAGTTATTAAACAAATATATAATTCAATGCAAAATTTCAAGCTACAGTATTTCACAAAATAGATTTAATAGTTTCTATCGGTTTGTTTTATTTCTCAAGGTCAACCATATTTTTCTGCATAGAAATACTTTTTTAATATTCTTTCTTTTGTGTCTGAACATATTCCTTTTCTAATAAGACACCCTGAATATTGAGAAAGATAATGGATGCTATTTCTTCATTCCTCTTCATTTCTATAAGCAGGTGACAACGATAAATGGAGCAAAAGTGGCTCCGAATAAACACGACATTGAAATCCCTCAAGGTGTTGCTCACGCAGTGGACAAGGTCATGTTCCCTCTTCCGGTTGGTGACTTGGTGCAGACTCTGCAAGCTGATCGAGAAAGGAGATTCACAACTTTCTTGAAAATGCTTTACATATCTGGCTTGCAAGATACCCTGGCAGGTAATCAAGGAACAGAATTTCTTAAACTTAATTAGAAAAACATAATTAATTAATAGAAAAACATAAAAGCATAGGAAATTCTAAAGTTACTCGAAACATTGGCATCTACTGTCAATTGCACAAGTGTTGGGCTAAATATAATCCAATTAACAATTAACAATTGATCAATTTTAGATTACCTGAGGCAATCATAGATCAAAAGTTGCAACAAAATATGCAAGCAAATTATATGTAAATATATATGAAGTCTTTTGCTAGGAAGTAACATTGTTAGACCACGATTGAATAGAGTATTTTAGATTAAACTAACAAAGATAGTTAAGTTAAAAGAAGCCTACATAGAGAAATGATATGTTCCAGGACCAAAGACCTTCACCATCTTTGCTCCAACGGATGCAGCTTTCAACGCCGCAACTTCTAAAGATGGAACACCAGTTTGGACAGATGAAGATGGGCCAGAAGCTACAAAAGCAATCGTTTCAAGACATATCATACCATCGACCCTCTACACAGCGGGGATGAGATATTATTTACAGAAGGATACGCTTCGTTCTCAATCGCCAGTCCACATCCATAAAAATGGAGGTGACTGAAACATAGATTCTAGAATTGAAATGAATAGGATTAATTCAATCTGCCATTTTCTTAATTTTTTGAGAGAGATAGATTAAGCAATCAAAAATGAATAATATTGAAATGGATAGAATTAATCAAATCAAATAAGATCATCTTCTTGATCTTTTAAGAGATTCATAGATTGAGCATTATACATTTCTGTCTGCAAATTTTAGAGACTTCCATGTTGTAGAATATTTTAATATTCTGAATAGTCATGAATCTAAGTAATTACAGTATAGAAAATATACCTGTATTCGCTTCATTATAAATAGACTGTGAGTATTTATGCATTGATAACAAATGAAGATATAGGAAAATACACAAAGATATATAAAGACATACTTTCATTTAAATCTCAATTCTTTATCTAAATCTGTAAAAACAGGAATTTGCATAAATATCCGCAGTCTAGTTATAAATATCTTTCCTGCATAACAAATATTCATGAAAAAGCTGAAATCTATGCAGGCAAAGACCAACAAAGCACAATACAGCATAATACAGAATATTCCAATGTATTACAGCATAATACATGATGTTACAGCATGATGCAACATGATACAGCATAATACAGAATATTCTAACATAATACTGCACATAACAACACAGCACCATATAGCATAACACTAAAAATTGCACTTCAATGTAAATAATTATGCATATTTATAGTTCCACACAAAGTTATTATTTTTCTCTCGATACTAATCATTATGAAATAGCATTTCTAGGAATAGATTTTGCAACGTGGAAATAGTAAATGCTTCCTTTTTTGTTGCAGGTCGAGTAAAAGTGAACGAGGCGCATGTTGTAACTCATAACGTTCCAGCGACAAATGGAGTTTTACATGCAATCGATGGGGTACTATAAACGCGCAACTGCTAGATCATGTTTAAAAAATTTGTCGATCAGATACATCTACTATTTAAATTGAATTATGATACAGTTACAGAAGATTGATATAGAATTTCTGGAAAATCAATTTATTCACGTAAGACATTTATTTTCATAACTAATATATGATGGTTGAACTGATTTTAATTGAAACTACAATTGCAAAGAATGAGAAGCTTTGCATGTACTTGTAAACAAAAATTTGAAAATATATATATCTGTATATACATAAATTAAGAAACTAAATCAGTGAATTGCTAAATGTTATAAGTTATTGCTTCTCAAAGTATTTTATATTTTATTTTATAAACATGAATTTCTTTCTTCTTTCACAGAAAGTAAATTCTTTTAAGAAATGTTCTTTCTTCTTCTAAATTTTATAATCTTTCAAATCATTTATAGAGCCCCACTAATTGAAAACAGAGGTTTGGTACAAAGTATTTCAAAACAAACGCTTTTAATAAAGTTATATTCAAACAAAAATCCTCTCCGTCACTGAGCTCCACAAGTTTGGGAACAATTCATGTATTACAGAAGGTTATAGAAGTCTCTGCGATTAATGAACAAGTAAGATTTGCCATCGATGTTGCGAAATTATACAAAGAAAGAGTAATGGGACCTTGTTAATCATACGTAGAAATACTGCAAGCCGGTCGAAGGAAGAATCGACTTGAGAGGCCTTGCTCCACTCATCCCAACGTAGAGGATTTTTTTCAAACTCTATTGGACGATGAGTAGATGATAGAATAGGATACATATTATGAGGAATATCAAAATCTAATGAAAAATTATTTGTTTAATCTTGAATTCATGATATATACTATGCTCTAGGTGTCTGTAATACTAAGAGCATGGCAAAAGTTCAGAATTCTCTTTATAGAAACTTCCACGTCCAACCAAATGTATTTCTATAATTATAATTAATTTTATCTTCTAATTATAGTCGATTCTTTTTTCAAACCATTATTTATATAGCATAGATGTATGTTACTCGCTCATGTGCTTCCGGTCAAGTATGAAAAGTTCATCATTGTATAGAATGATAACGCAGTACCATGATTAGTATTATCGGAGTATGTATTATTTTATAAATAAATGTACAGTATGATTTTCATAAATTATTATCATTATTTCACTAGCAGAGAAACTAACAAACTAACAAATATATACTTTTCAGTGAAGATAATATCTTCGAAGCTATTTAAAATTAGACAAGTAAAATTAGATTGGATAAAAGAAAATTAAAGTTTAAGGGTATAACTAAAGTTTGTTATTATTATTGCAGTAGTTTTTATATAAATTTCTTTAAATTAGAAAATACATCAAATTAAATTATATAATAAAAATTACTGTTTATTAATGTTATTAGCTGTAGTTTTAATATAAACTTCTTTAAATTAGAAAATATATCAAATTAAATCATATAACAGTTAAGATTACTGTTTGTTAGTTTTATTTAAATTTTTATTGTGTTCAGTAGTGCTGTCGGAAAGCATTTTTTTTTGTTGACTCGACGGTATCAGAAGATTATGCTAACTACTCATTCCTTTGGGTCAATGATGCATCCCATTCATTACTTAAAGCTGGTTGATTAGCATAATAAAGTGTGTGGCAGGTTTATTAGAAAGAATGACAAGGCTGTGTTTTTAAAATTGATTTTTATTATTGCATCTAATACGCATTATAATTTGATTCTATCTTCATTCGTTAAACGTTCCTCTAAAGGTTAAAACATATTCGGTTCGCGAGCAGCTCGAATATTCGAGTTTTCCGACAGCCCTGGTGTTCAGTACACATTAAATAAATACGCAATATATTTTTCTATGTATATTCATGTCCATATCTACTTCCATACATCTTTGAGAAAATCTTAATCATACAACACACAGCGTACTCTATTTTTACCTCATTCATACTTATTATAAGTCTCATAACCTTATGATAAATTGGATTCTTTAGTTCACATGTTAAAAATGTGTACGATGAAAGCTAGGTTATCCTTAAAAATGTTGACGTCTTTTCAAATATAATTTTTAACTTTATTCGTAGCTTCAAAATGTGTACGATGAAAACTAGGGGTCAGTGTGGAAAGTGTTTTGATACAAACCAATGCAGACAAGAAACATAAATTACTGAGTATAAATTATACAATTATTTCTTTCTCTATTGCAATATAATTTTTAATAAAACTTTATTTTCATCCATTTATAATCTACTTTGGGCTAACAACGTTTAAAATGTTGTTCGCATTGTATTTCTTAATTTCTACCTTTATGTGATGAATGTTTGTTAGCTGCGTTCGCGCGTTCAGCGGCAAGGTATTGTGAAATCTGTGATAGTATTGTACCAATTGTGTCATTGCACGCTGTACCAGTGCTGTTCCAAGCACCAAACTGGGAAACGAGTTCAGTACTTCCCTATTAATTTCTTCCAATGCTCGTTTCCAATTATTGGTAAACGATTGAACAAGACCCAACGCTTTTCCCTCCTGTTTCTTCAAATCCTCCGTCTGGCCTTTCTCAATTAACACCTCAGACTCTTTCACTAACTGTATTATTCCACCAAAGTATGGATTCAAAACTTCCTCAACATACTCTGCAGAACGAGCGTTTAATTGGTCTCGGAAGCTTTCTGCTTCCTTTGAATTGTCTCGTGTCCTTTCCTAAAAATTAAGTACTCCTTTTATTCTTTAATAACAAATAAACTTCTAATATATTTGAATTTTCCAAGTTTCAAATCAAAATTAAGTTTTAAATTTTAAATAAAACTGACTATTCCTCCATGTACTTGAATATCAATATCTCACCATGAGTACACCAAGAACTAAATCATAGTTATTGATGAGGAAAACTAGCTGCTCGATTCTATTGGGAAATATGGTTGCCATTCTTAATAAAAAGCATTGAACAGCTTCTCTTAGTTCAGCTAATAGCTGTATTGCACCTTCGCAGGGGAATCCTTCCACTACACTGATCATCGCAGCACTAAACTCAGCATACCTACGTGTAATCTGTAAATAAACATTACAAGCATTCTTCTTTCGCTTTCTAACATTTTATGACTTACATAATGTGGTCCAGTTTCCTTGTTTAGTTTCAGTGGATCGCAGTCCTTTATGCTTTGAATATTCAATTGAAAAACATATTCAAACCTGAAATATACACATCGAATGAAATTTTAAGTTAGCGAATTAATTATTAAATGTAGATATTTAGTTTATATAGATACCTAGGCCAAATGACTGAGTTCATATTATCCCAATACTTATCCAATGCTGGCACTGCTCTTTTGTGGCAGGTTAATTGGTAACGCATTACCAAGTGTAAGCAAAGAAATAAAGCGATAGTATCATAGCAGTCGTCCACAAAAGATTGCAGGTTTTTCACCATCAGATTCAACGTCTTTGCCATTACCTACACAGAATACATTAATTATTTTCAGTAAAACTACTTTGTTAAAACTCCAATATCTTTCAACTTCACCTGGTTGAAAATATCCATAGCTTGTGTCCCACGTACTTTAAAAAATTCAGTCAAAAACAAATACTCTCGACAAGCATTATCTACAAGAGCATACTGTTCGCTGCGAAACAAGGCTTCGTAATGATACTGTAGAAACAAGATGCACAATTAAGTTTTCATACCAATACTGTGAAAGTAATGTACTGCGAATGAATAATACAATTACAAAAATTGTAATTAAAGTATCTATATCATACGTATCAATTTCACAGTGTTCATCAACTTTATAATAATCACTTTGCTACTTACTTTTGTTTTAGATGCAGTGTGAGGTACGATAATAGGTGCTTCCAGCTGCGAAGTTAAAACATCTCCTCTATTGCCAATAGAAAACACAGTGCCCCTATTCTTCAATGTAGTCTTATGAAAAATACCTCTTCCCACAGTGTCTTCAACTCCCATCAGATCGTCTTTGGTAGCACCTTCCTCGAACTACACAACGAGTCTCGAATAAACTTAAAAAACAGTTATACCATGAATTTCTAGCTTTTTTTATTTCTATATTACCTGCAATTTCATTAGCCTCGAAGAGTAAGATTTGAAATAAGAAAAATATATCTTACTCATCGTGCTAACATATTCCCCACAAATCTCTTCAGCTACATTTCTTTCATTTGCTAAAATGAACTCGAAGAAAAATTTGTACTTCAACATATTGTTTTGGGGCACTTGGTAATTCGTCATTGGCTTTCTGAATTTGTAAATCTGTTCTAAAAGATATGTTCTGATTTTTGCCATCGCTTTCACTTTCAATTTTTCTAGTATATCTTTTACATCTAAGCATGATTTCGCTTCTTTGAAAGTTTGTTCTTTCACAAAATTGATTTTGTGATTCAGTGTCTGCAGCTGGGTTAAAAATTCCTTCTCTGTTACGGGATAATCCATAATCCCCCTGGAAACATCACGTTATGTTACATTTTCATGCAAATTTTACAAAATTACAAGTTTTATTGCAGAATATTAAAGCGTTTCATTATTTAACAAATTTATTTCTTACGCAATGAGAGCTTCTGAGACTGTCATGTCTTCAATGAACTGGCTAAGGGGACCTCTGATTATTTGTCTATTGGATAGCTGTTGGCTCATTGCTATTGATTTACGTTGTAGAAAAAGTATCTCTGAACTTATGCTCCCTAGATCTAACTGGAAACTCATCAACATCAACTCCATTTTCTACGAAAGAATTTCTGAGATGTCTTGAAAGGATAATGGGGTTTTTTAAATTATGTAGTGAAAAGAATTTTCTATTTCTTAGTAGTAATGTCACAGATACAATGGTATATTCATATTATCGAGGATATATTTAAATAAATGTTACTTTGATATATGAGTATGATAGAGTTTACTTTAATACTAACAAACTACATTGCAGCATAACACTGTATATCAAGGAAATTTAAATTTGACGTATTGCTTTAAGTAATCGTGTCAAATATTAAAACAGAAATGGTAGATGTATGCTAAGATCAAAATTGTACTAGACTCAATGTTTCAATGCGATATACACCAAAAATTAAAGCAACTCACTCTAAAACACCATTATTATTATTATATATGACAGTACTAATTTCAAATGCGAAATTACTACAGCTTCCACTTTTAATAAAATAAAAATTTTTGTTTATACTTTACACAGTGCACACTCTAACCTCTAAGATGTTGTCGCACGCAGCGATTTGATTATGAAGGCTCGCTATATTTTCGCTTTCCTTTATATAATCCTGAATAGATTTATTCTCGACTTCCTTTAATTCTTTCTCGATCTGCCTGGAATATTGTCGCAAATCCGTGCCAGTCTTCAAAACTTCCTGGACAACATCGTCTCCGAGATCTTGTGGCAATTGTACAACATTGTCGTTGAAAATATTAGTCTCGCCTGACATTTTACTGAATTTGTCTCGTTTCGTAAAATTCTGTAATTGTCCGAATTTGTATGAACCTATGTACAGTGGAAAATGTTACAAGCTATTGTATGACATAGTCTTTAAAGTGAGACGCAGTGACACGAGTGTCAGTGACATTTGTTGAGCTGTCATACACAGGTCCATGGGCCCGTGTTATCAGATTTGGCTCCCACTCGCGCATGCGCGTCAAAAAAAGCTGAGCACACAGTGCTGTAGCTATAGGAAACAATGTATGATCACATAGCAACGGTTGGCGTAGAAACCAGGAAAACCGTTCTTTAAGTTATAAAAAATGTGTTTTATCTGTAAAATTATCTATCCACACAATTAATATTATTATAGGTTAAACTTTACTTTGGTGGACCTAAAATTTTTAAGTTTCTTTTACTTTTAGTTAGCTAGTTTAAAACTAGCATTTCCGGATTTTTCTCTCGACAAAATCTACAGGATTATGTAAAAGAAACTTAAAAATTGTAGGACCGCTAAAGTAAAGTGCAGCCTTGTTATATGATAAGGAGTATTTCTAATTTTTCTTTGGGGCGACTAAGGGCGCCAGTTTTACGGTCGTATTAGATACTTTACTGAGGCTAAAATCAATGCGCATGCGCGACTGCGATATCAAATTCTGCTCCCGTTTGCGCATGGGCAATGTTTTTAGCGCCAGTGGCGCCATCTATCGTTCGATCCAAACAACAATTACAACTTATCGAGAGAAAGAAGAGAGGTTATGATCGTCATGTTCCCTTTAAAAATTGCTGCATGTTCGTATTTAGTAAAGACATTTGGTAATTGATTAAAAAAATGCATATTTTGAATGACATTATAGTCTGTTCATGTTTATTATCATAACTCTGCGATCAACATGAATTATGGACAGGTTTCTCGACTTCAGAAGTATAAACTTATTTCAAAATTAACGAATTTGATCGGCAATGTGTCCAGCAAAGTGAAGAATTTTGAAACACCAGAGAGGTTGAAAGGAACATTCCTCGAACGATGGGGTTGGTATTTTATTTCAAGTGCAATATAAAGTAAAAGTAATACAGAACATATAATTTGATACCTTTGTTTACAGGCAAATACTGGAAGAATGTTTATATAGACTACAAAGATGTAGCCGAAAGCGTTGTCAAAGACTGCAGAGAACGTCCTATACGAGCTTCTGTGTATGCTTCCTGTACGTATGATACATTCAAAACTTTCGCAACTTGATTCTTTAATATCGATATTAGACACTTCTGGGTCAAGGCCTTATCCTTTTGAAATACAATATTTGATCCACATCATCGTAGCTAATTTCTTTAGGTTTTATAGGAAGGATATGGCATGTACCCTCTAATAACTCTTCAAGTAATGAATACTCTTGATCGAAACAATCAACTTAGAAGTTGCAATCGCTAAGGGATACAGTACTTTTCTGCTAATGCAAACAAGACACGACTCAATTAAAACTGAAATCTTTTATTGCCCTGTGTTCAATTTACTTTTATTGCTGAGGAGCAAACGATTGATTTCTATGATAATTATTATGCTTGAGATTGTAAAAGATTACAAACAGTTTAGCAAATGGGTAAATCCATTCATAGTCCACATGGTTGGTTTCTTCGGTTGCATATATTCATAGCACTTGAAGAGTTTTTACAGATTCTTTGCAATTAATAAAGTAAAAATAGTGCATCAGTTGTAGCAAATTACAAAAATCTATTACAAGCAATACCGAAGTGAATTTATATGAACTAAATTAAAAAATGGATGAAAGAAATTTAGAATTATTACAGTTTATTTCGTTAGTTATAGGATTGGGTGTGTATATGAACAAGCATAATCCAGACGAATGCATCTTCAGAGAACAGTTATTGCAAAGTACTATGAAAGTAATGCAAGTGGGACAATCCATACGCAATCCCATATCCGAACATCACGTGAAGTGGCTAGGACAGTGCTATAACGAAGGAATTATACGGCAACTGAATTTAGGTATAGTTTCTTTAATTTGGTTGGATAACTACGATGAAGCATGTTCGCTATATAAAGCATCATGCTCTTATTTGAAACCTCGATATATAACATTCTATCACAGAGTGGTGGATGTAGGATTCTTAGATACGTGGTGGGTTTTAGAAAGTAGAATGAAAGATTATGACGTAAACGAAGCAGAATTTAGTAATGTGGAATATGCATAAAATGTTTTAGGCATGTTTCTATTATGCGAATTACTTAAAAATTGCGTAATTTTTTGTGATGAATACTTAACAGTACAAACTTTGTATGAATGTGATTGCTTGTTATAATAAATATATGTTATTAATTACTATTTATCTCTGTTATTGTACTATTAACGTAAATACTTTATTTCCCAATTGCTAAAAGATATAATTAGCAAAAATTGAGTTAAACTAATTGTGTAATTATAGAAATTTCATTATAATTCTGTGGCAAGCGAAATTATGTGACAAAGAAGAAACCAGATGAATTTCTCTTCAAAATAAAAAGCGTTGAGGTAGATGTATATTCTTCCTATGTCTAAAATGAATTTTTAAAATAATCTGTTCTTGTCTCTCTTTAAATAAAAGATAATATAAGACAAGATCAAATTAAATGATAAGTATAAAATGTTGCAAACATACTCAGAAAATCCATAGATGTTTTAGCTTTAGCTTCCGCCAGTTTATAATGTACCATAAACCTGAACTGGACTATTAGTTCAATTAGTCCAACCATAATGGATTGTTAGGTAATTATAATCTATTTTTTTTTAATGTGTATTTATGAAGATATTTAAAAAAAAACTGCTAGATCTTATCTAGAGAGCATTTTAATCCATTGAAAATTTTTTTGAAATAACTTCATAAATACACATTTTATGAAAACAGTGGATGTGACACTTTTGATAGAGAATTTAATTCCCCATAAAATCATTTATATAATCTTCTCCTTGACTCTGCATATTTCATGAGATATTTAATGCATTATTATTAAAGTCATATTTCACAAACCCTTTGCAAATCTAAAATAAAGACTAATAAGACGAGTTTCTACTAAAAATGATTTTCTATTATAATACATCTAACAATAAAAGGATATTTTTCGTTTTATTATCAGAACTATGTACAAGCAACATAACAATATAAATTTTAACTTTTATATCACAAACAAGTCTTATCCAGTTGAATGATTCTCAACCGTAGAAAAATGTATATCGACAAGAGTATTATAGGAGTATTATGTACCAAACACATTCGATTCATTATTAATGTTACAGCTAAGTCTCATTGTAGGGTTTCCAAAGACACCATTCGCGACTATTTTACAATTAGCACTTTCCTCTTAACTTTAACAGCTTCTAACAAAATATTAATGAAAAGCTTTGGTACAAAAAATAGTTTCTTCTTAAATTTGTGCATAGTAGTTTAATATCAGTCCTTGTTTTCATTATGCCCAATACAATTTTCTCACGTTTCTGAAAACAAAAAATTGCCATTAGTATAAACAACCAACGAGATATTCCGATGACTAGACTGCGTATTTTATGCATTTATGATATAAACATAATAAACACATGCTAAACATAAACAAAGGGTATATGCACTTATGCAAAATTAAGTAATAATATTATTATATTAATTATAGAATATATTCAACATTTATTATGTATATTTTAAGTACGTTGAATATTTTATTGTATTTATTGTCATAAATGCATAAAATCCGCAGTTTACTGATGACTTTACCTCGACCGTAAACAATAGCTGTGCGACAAGGAATATAAACCATCATCTTGTTCGAATAATTAGAAAACGGTTCTGGCGTGGTAAAATGTTGCACGTTCTTGTCGACGCGAGTTTCCCCTCCAAACTCTTGATCGTCGCTGCACAAAAGAGTCCTGTAGGTTCCTGGGATCTTCACTCCTATGGGGTAATCAGGAAACGACTTCTCTGGATGGAAATTGAAGACAAATATGAGATCTGCCCGATCGAAAACTACGACTTTATCCTCCTCGTGTTTCCAACTTATGTATGCCTGCAAAGAAAGATTGTGTTATCAAAGTATAACAACAGTTTCATCAAAACACAAATGGTACATTCCATGAAAAATTAATCAGTTTTGAATCTTCGATTTGTTGAGTTGTCTGAAAATTTTGTATATTATTCTATTCCCAAGAAACTATTTTATGAATTTTTTCAAAATTTTTTTCAAGTCGATTTCGAGATATGTAAGTACAACTAAAAAAAAATCGAAGATTCAAAACTGATTGATTTAGCGTGGAATGCACCAAATACAGTTTCAAACATATCTAAACTTTACAGGGTAAGAGTGCAGCCATCCGTATTTTTCTTCGAGAGTATTTATGGCGCGATCCCAATTGTTCATGAATTTGTATTTCAACATCTCATCATCCACTAAATTCCATTGACGCCTGGCGTAGTGATAACTGTCTCCATTGCCAGCTCGAGGGAAATCCAGCCATTCGGGGTGGCCAAACTCGTTACCTTAAAATTCACACTTGGAAATTCTGATAGGAAATTATTATTTAAACGATTTTAAAGCTTACCTATGAAATTTAAATATGCTTCTCCTCCCAGCGCATGTGTTATCAACGTGATCAGATTGTGAAGAGCAATTCCACGGGTGATGATCGGGCTAGGTGGACTTAGTAGGCTCATATGCGTGTACATCTCCTTATCCATAAGCCAGAACGCTATAGTCTTATCCCCCACGAGAGCTTGATCGTGAGACTCTGAATAAGCCACTGTCTTCTCCATCCACCTGCGATTACTCAGCGTCCAACAAATATCTCCAATCTTCCAATCCTCGTCTTTCACTTCTTTTAGGAGCTTGATCCATTTATCAGGGATAGCCATGGCTAAGCGATAGTCAAACCCTACTCCACCTTCAGCGATGGGTCTTTAACAATTACCGAAAATGATTAATAATTGAGTTATCCTAAAGGCTGCGATAAACTTATATCTTCATACCTGCAAATTCCAGGCATTCCACTGACGTCTTCTGCTATTGTAGTCACTTCTGGATATAAATAGTGTAACAAATGGTTTGCAAGCATTAAGTACACTACCCCTTCGACATCAACATTCAGACCATAATATTCATCATAGTGACCACTGAAACCTTGTCCGAATCCTCTCGAGTGATACAACATTGATGTGACGCCATCAAACCTACATAAATTTTACATAATCAGTCATGTACAAGTTATATACTGTATATACGGGTACCGTAAAACAAATAATGCTTGCGTACCTGTATCCATCGAAGCCATACTCTTCGATGTACCAGCGTAAGTTGGAAAGCAAGAAACGTAACACTTCGTATTCTCCATAATTAAAGAGCTTGCTATCCCAAAGTGGATGTTGACCACGATGACCAGAGTGGAAGTAACAGCTATCGGTGCCATCGAACATGTTCAATCCATCCAAAGTATTCTTCGATGCATGCGAATGCACTATGTCCAACAACACATATAGGCCATGTTGATGCGCTGTGTCTATTAATTCTTTCAATTCCTCTGGTGTACCATAGCGAGACGAAGCAGCATAGAATGAAGTTACCTTATTAAGTTTAATTCACAATCTGTTCAATGTCATCTATACATGTGTACAAATGGTATTTACTAACGCAACAAAATTACACAGACATTTTTGTAATTGAATATAAAGTGATTTTAGAAACTGTAATAGGGAAGTAAATACAGTAGACAAATGTTCTGATAAAATGTTAACGTAATCCTAAGCTATTATTCACTTTTGTATTGTTACATAATATTTCTGTTTTAAACAGACTATGATATCTAGAGCATGTGGAACCTCTATTGATATGATTGAAAATCGTCTGTTTCTAATTATTATTATGAAGATTATAAGCTGTTATTTTTTTCGAGTATAACCTTTATATATGTACCTCTATAATATGTCCAAATATCAAAAAATCTCAAAAGATGATTCAAATATCTCTTCGGGGTCAATTCACCAAGACTAACCCAGACTAAATTAAAGGCGAACTACAACGTTACAATTTTTGCGTGATTAACACTCCGCAAAAGGTCCCAAAGAACTGATTTTCAAGTCGCTTACTAGAGATGCATACCTGGTATCCAAAACTGGCATAATAAGCATGTTCCATAATTGCCATCAGTTGTATAGTGTTGTAACCTTGCTTCACTATACGAGGAATTAGATTTTTGGCAAATTCTAAATATGTGCCAATTTTCAGTTCTTGAGTTGCGATACCAACATGGCACTCATAAATTCTGAGACTCTGCGGCCTTTTTGGTTTGGGGTGCTTGAATTTGTAAATCTGTATAGAGAGATATCATTTTTGATTATTAAGTATTATACGATACAATGAATAATTACATATGATATGATTACATAAATATACATTAAATAAATGTAAACAAATGAGGTGTTCCATTTATCATGACGACTCTAAACATTTCCATAGTATTTAACCCTTTGACTGCGAAGTGAAATGAGTTCAGAGAAATGTTTGTATTCATCAAATCAATTTTTAAAAAATATCAGTTTATAGGTAATAATTAGACGAAACTTCTTTATATTTACAGTTTATTCATAGGACGCTTAGTTTCGAAAATAAAAATTGAAACGTTACAAGTCCATTACCAAAATAGAATTTCAGGAAAAAGGTCTTCTAAGTTTTCAATTTTTATCTCTAAAACTAAACGTCGTATGAATAAACTGTAAATATAAAAAAGTTTCGTCTCATCATCCCCTATAAGCTAATATTTTTTTTTAAATTCGATTGTTCGACTGTTGCTTTTTTTTCTTTAAGACAATAGCAACAGGATCAGACCACTACGAGATCTGAGGGAAAAGGTCTGCTAAGTTTTCAATTTTTATTTTTAAAACTAAACATTCTATGAATAAAGCTATTCAATCATCGCTTCTCCTGTAAATTTTAGTTCCTTGCGGAGGTCCTGTTCCTATAGTAAGCTATTGATGCAAATTAGTCTGTAGAAAATAAGGTGAATCAAGTAAAGGGGCTCTGAAACCTTCAGATGAAGAAAGCCCTTCCCCAAAGCTTCAATTAATATAACAAAATTGTCCATCTATCTGCCAATTACTTTTTTATCTACTGGTATGCAGTTGATTTTTTAATATTTCTGTATGAAGTACAAAGAGGTCCTCCCTATAGCTTTTTTAAGCATTTTATTTGAAGCTACCTAACTGAGTATATACATGTGTGTGTGTGTGTGTGTGCGCACGTGCGCGCGTGTGTATTTATGTATCTACATACGTTTTCAGGTGATGGATGCCACAAACGCTGTTTATATGTATTAGACTCAGCCTTATTTTGTGTAACATACGTAGCCCAAGGGCTCAATCTTTCCAGCAGTTCGTTATTATGATTCTTTACAATTATTTTAACTTCTGAGTTATGCTTTATAGGGCAACTACCATCTGCGAGAGGTGGTAAATGCAATTCCCACTTTCCATACTCCATTTTCTTGTACGGATTTGCTGTTTTATTCCAATTATCTAATAACAAAGAATCAAACATTTAATATAATGTATGTTATAGGTCCATTCAATTAATTAGCGCATCACAGAGAGGAACAATTTGCTGTGATCTCTTTGTGATATGTTTTAAGCCTCTGTTCTTTCTTGTGAAAAACCATGCGAGAGATTTAAAGGTACAAGATAATTTCAAGTAAGGCGGTGAGTGCAAAATTTATGCAGATAATAAAATATTTGAGAAAATCATCGTACAATTTCAATTTTTAATACATTGGATGCATTCCGCTGAGACAACTGTCCTATAACTACTGAGCAATTCTCTTAAATTCTCTGTTTCAATTTCTTTTGATTTCATTCAAAGTGACTAGACAAATCAAAGCAGAGAATCTCAGCGGAATAAATCCATTATTTGTTCCAGAGTTTAATGTAAGATTCACAGTTAAGAGACCTTTATGGTTATATACACTTGTTTCCAACTATAACGCAGATTCTTAGTTTCCAACTATACTTACTAAACTCTCCCATTAAGAATAATTCGTGTGCCCCAGGTGCCCATTCTTTTGCAACAACGCTATTGTCTTCGTTAATATGGATTCCAAAAGTCTCGTATCCTCTTGAAAACCTATCTAAGCTGCCAGAACTAGTCTCTATCTTTTCCACGTAATCTTTGAACAACGCATATCTAATAAATAAAATTATTAATGTAAATATAATTGATACTAGTGGAAGCTTCTGTATGTAAATCTGGGTCTTTGGGTAACATATTCACAATATCGACGTGATGAAAAAGTTTCTTATCTAAAAGATACAGCTTATTAGGTGCGCTAAAAAGTTTTGATCTGTGGATTTCATATGACAGAAACTAGTATTAAATTTTATTTTATTTTAAAGTGTCAACATTCTGCTGTTTAAAATGTTCCACCCACTACATGTTTTATCTGAAAAAGGAAACCAATGAACTTCCATTGCCAAGAAATTCGCAAACTGTCCAAAAGATGCTAAAAGTCATTGATGCAAACTGGAAATATTTCATAGATCAATATCTTTTAGCTTGTTTTTGAGTAAAGATTAAATTTTGTATGTTAAAGCTCGGAACTTTTTTGTGCACCCAATACATTCAGAAGCCTCGATTAATAATGAACATAAAACATCAGGCCACAAAAGGCTTAAATAACTTAATTTAAGTATAATTTGAATATGAATAGAAAGTGATATAGAAAGTGCCTCGATAAAAGATGATAATTAAAGTTCATAGGTTAATAATAAGATAAGGATAGCGATTAAGGAGAAAATACTCACGAAACAGAATTGCAAATTGCTAATTGTATATTCAAAAAACTATAATTCATACAACAAATACGATACCTTTTGCGAATCTCTTTTTCATATGGTTGTAAATACGGATCTCTTTCTAATAAAGTCTTTATTTCTGGAACTTCAACATCAGAAGGATCCATACTCGACCATTTACCTCCCATGTCTATATTTTCACTTAGCCTTTCACTTAAAAGTAACAATGTTAAAAATTGAAACACGAGAAAACAGTAAACTCCGGCAAAATTTAAATGACAGTTCAAGGTGACCTGTCCATACCATTAACCATGAGACAAAGCAAGAGCGTTAACCAAAAAGAACGGAAATCTCGCAAAACTTTGACTATATACCTGTGAACTACTAACGTCTCCCACTTTGGTCGCGATCCAAGATCTCAGCGCATCATGTCTCAAAACGCGGGAAAAATTTAAATTGCTTTAAACTGGATTCGACAAGGAAAATGTTTACTGTTAAATGTTAAATGTTTAAAATTTTTCACGATGAAATACAGGGTGTCCCAAAAATGTTGCAACACCTTGAAAGGGGTGGTTCGGGAGGTGATTTGAAACAACTTTTTCCTTAACGAAAATGTTGTCCGAAGCTTCGTTGAGGAGATATTAACGGAAAACTCCGACTAATCAGAGCGCGCGTACACCGTTGGAGCGCCCGCGGTAGCGTATCAGCGCGGCCGCCTATCACGTAGCCTACGCTCAACCGGCATACGCGCGCTCTGATTGGTCGGAGTTTTCGTTTAATATCTCCTTAACGAAACCTCGGACAACATTTTCGCTAAGGAAGAAGTTGTTTCAAATCATCTCCCGAACCACCCCTTTCAAGGTGTTACAACATTTTTTGGACACCCTGTATATTACAATAATTTATGTAAATCTATACATGATGCAATAAAATATACCTGAAAATAGAAGAGGATAACAGAATGACTATTAAATATTATTTAAAATAATATAAATAATACTTTATTGATTATCGTCCTCAAAATAACATTTTAAATGATAGAAAAATTCAAAATAATGAAAAAACCGTTCAGATTCGTCTATTTTTCGCAAAGTAACAGTTAACTTGAAGGAAATATAAAAAATATCGATATTTCGAAATCGGCTTGCAAACAAAATTTGAAAAAGTTCACAAAAGAGTTTTTTAGGGAGTAAAATAATATAAAAAGTTTTCAGATAAAAAATAAAATAACTGAATAAAAAAACTGAACACATTTCTGTTTATTAAAAGAAACAAACGATTTGTTTTCTATAATTTTATTAAATTATATTAAAAACCAGCAGTAAACTGTTGAAGCGATATATTTCGAATGATAAGAGTTATAAAAACGTTCAAAGTATAACAATTGTCTACAATTTACACATGTTGTAAAAGATATTGCAGTGCAACTGAATCGTAACTTTCTCGAATATGCTGGAAAACAAATTTGATTAACATTTTCAAATATTGTTCTTTTTGGTATTAATTTCGACGCAAACCACACATATTTTATCATATTTATCACGAGTGACGCTGATTTATAGAAAAAAAACCTACCGCGGCAACCAGACAGTTTGCGAATTTGATGTTTTAGCCACTAAACTAATCATAATCTATATATATATATATATTCCTTTAACTTACGACTTTTGAACAAATGACGAAACTTTATAAATTCTGACAATTAATATTATAAAAATTAAGACTCAATGGTACAAAAACTTTGAGGGTTATGATGTTTGTTACCTATAGAATAAACGTATAAATCATCATGTAAATTTAAGATCCCATAGATGCGATGTCCCCTTGCAAGTCTGACTAAAACTAAATTCTGGACGGATTGCGATTTGTACGTAAACAAACAAAAATAAAAATGATGAAAAACGTTTAAACATATCTTTTGCTTTATTCGTAATGTATGTAAATAAATTGATATATACATGTTCCAATTATTTTTATTTGTATTATATTGAAGATTTACCTTTTGTATTCTAAATTTTCATATACACTCCCTAGCGTAAAGTGTAAAGTACATTTATTTGAATGTAAGGAACTCTATTTTAACGTTACATAAATTAAGTGAATGAAATATTCTTAGAAAGCTGTGTAATAGGTAAATTAATTAAAAAAAGAAAAAAAAATAATATTAAAACTCATCGGAAATACTATAGTTAGTTTTCTTACTCACAAGTTTTAAGACATCGTTCGACATTTATATAGTATAAGATAATAATTAACCATTTTTAAACATAATCAATTACTTAAACCTCGATAAGGCTGAAAAGTACAGACATTAAACATTTTCCAACTTTGGTCCATTGTTTGTTTAATTAAATAATTAGGATTCACGTAAAAAAAATAATTCTCTAAGCTTTTAAATAAAATACATATATAAATAAATGATACAATTAACAAGAGTAATTTACAGTTCTCAATGTTCGTTTGTTTCTTTTTTTCATACTTAATAATACTAGGAGTATTGAATTAACATTTTGTGTACGCGAAAATTGTCGACTCCCATGTACCGTATAAAAGCGCTAAAACGTTTTGGAAAGTATTAATAATGACAAAGAGAAAGTAAATTCAAGTAGTTCCAGGCCTGTAGCCTGCTCGTAACTTTATCAAAGTTAAGTTAAGATTTTAAATTACGATACTACGATAAATGCAAGTTCGCTAGGTTTGCTGAAATAAATTAGCGCCTGGCTAAATATTTGGATTTTTGCCTTATTACTCTTACCGTAACTAGTTCAAAAAGTTATTTGTTACTGAACTTTCAGTCGCTTGTTTTGTTTGTGAACATAATTTGTAGAGTTATTTAAAGAAGTACTATCGACGCAGGCATCGGAAATATCTTCGCTGCTACTGCTACGAATGTCACCCTCCATCTAAAAACATTATATACATAAATATAAAAGGAAAAGTAAATTAATTAAATTTTAAATGTTTATAGCGATAACTCACTTGACCAGCATAAAAAGCATTGTACGCAATTTTAAGAATTAAATACGTCCAGATCATATGTAGGAATAGTAATAAAATTAATAAAGAATTGAAAATATAATATGCTGGGAACATTGGTACTATCTTAGGAGCCTTTATCGATGTACTGTAACAAAAAATTCAATTTAATTGCAGTGAAAAACATTAATCCTTTGACCGCGGGATGATTTTTAATGGAAATTCTAAGAGGTGTACAGGTGTGAATTTAAAAAAAATATCACTTTATAAAGATGGACAAAACGAAACCTCTTTATATTTACAATTTATTCATAGGACGTTTAGTTTCAAAAATTAACATTAAAAACTTAAAAGACCTCTTTTCTGAAATCTCGTAATGGTCTGATCCTGATGCTATTGTTTTAAAGAAAAGAAGCAATAGTCGAACAATCGAATTTTAAAAAAATATCGCCTTATAGAGAATGACAAAATGAAATTTTTTCATATTTACAGTTTATTCATGCGACGTTTAGATTCAGAGATAAAAATTGATAACTTAGAAGACCTTTTCTCACTTTTCAATCTTTATTTTCGAAACTAAGCGTCCTGTGAATAAATTGTAAATATATAAAGTTCAATAAAAAAGAAAGATAATAAAATAAAAAAGAAAATTTGATGATCCGGGAATCGAACGCGAGTCGAAAAAAGCACTTGGCTTATCAATCGCTCGTAAACTTTTATTTTTTTTCGAAAATAGAGAGACATTACTAAACATTTTTTTGCACAAAATGTTTACTAGTATTGTACAGTAATCCAACAAAATTTCATCAAGATCCGTGATACTAGATACGTAAGGTTCCCTTGTAAGATTAGTAGAATGTACCTGTAAATTATCCAAAATGGAAAGACACCGATACGTGTGGCAATCCATAGTATTGTAAAAATAACAAATATACAATCGCAGCACTTTTGGTAATTAGCATACTTTGCCATCTTCGCAGCCTGAAAAATATATAAATATATAAATATTAGTAAACACGTATAATTTTAGAATTTTGTATGATACACAGTTAAACTTACTTCTAGAAATATATCTGCACAATCGTGCACTAATAATACTAATGTACCAATTCTGGTCAGATTTCCAATCCACGAAAAGCACATCAACATGATAGTAGCTATATGGTGGATGAACATTTGCCAGAAATCTTTTCTTTTCACGTCGAAAAATTGCGAGAAACTTAGGGACCAGTAGAAGGTCATAGATATCATATAATACCACCATACGTCAGCCGAAACTGGATGGTACGGATAGTTATAGTAACAATGGTTAATATCCCACAGCCATGGCTTATTCCACAATATAATCAGGCCGTAAAGAAACGAGTATGTATAATACAAACATCTCCAGCTGTGAAGAAAAAGCATATTTGATAACGTAAAATATGTTTGAGTAAATAATACATACATTATCAAATTTAATTAAATAAATTTAAAGAATTGATTCCTAAAGTACACATTATTTCCATAATTTTTTAGAATAAAATATCAACCTGTTTTCGCAGAATTTTGTAAGCGTGGATGGCTTGTCCTGTGCACGTCTTAATCGCATCCATCTCTCTACTTGTCGTTCGGACCAATCTAATTGTTTAGCCAATCCCAGGATCTTACAAACAATTGGTGGTATTTTATTTCAGGAATACACGAATTAGTAAATCATTTACTTAACTGTACATGCCAAGATTACCTTTGCGATGCATCGATTACAAACATGAATTTTGTTATCTTATTAATCGAATACACAAGAATATTTAATTAACAAGGTTCAATTGTGACTTTTAGATATATAAAAGGACAAGCATATATTCAAATTCATTTTTGTTCAAGCCTCTCAATTAATTTTAGTGAATTGACTCTGTTTATTAACACTTTACCAACCGGCAGTGATTGGACAATTCAACAATATTTCTTATTTTAATAACATTACTATCATACAATATTTATTTTGTCTGTTAGAACATTCTCTGGTTAATATTTACATCTTATAACTCATACAATGACAAGAGCACTAATGTTATCTCAATAATAGTTGACGAAGTATTGCATTACTTTGATACTAGAAAACTGATAGGAAATCTCTGTAAACCTAGTATATTATATAGTAAAGTAACATATGAATTGCATATTCCTACCTAACAAAATTCCTTTAATTTAGCTATAATGCTATGTAACAAAACTCACCTGCTTATGCTTAATTTTCCTACTGACATAGGCTTTCTCTAGTACATCATTTGACGGCGCCTTCTTTGACCTCGTATTTTTTATGCCAAGAGACTTTCCGAATGGTGCGAAACAATACCTACAGAGTGATCAATGAAGTAAATTGTCTCGTATAACTCAATTAATACTCTAGACCGGAGATCGGGAAACTATGCCTCTTTAACAATAATTTTTTTCATAGATCTTTATGAATAATAATTTACCTTTCTAAGGAAATGCAAACACATTGTTCTCGCTAATTAAAGTGTTTAATACTTGCACGTGAATATATTATTTACATAAAGGTATACACGACAGCGTACTCGATTATTCAATAAATTTAACAAATTTTCTTCGATACTTCGGTAATGAAATTAGCTCTTTAGCTTTTAAAGTTTGCCGACCACTGCTCTAGACCCAAAAATTCTCTTTTCACAGAACATCGAGTGGCATATCCATGCATATATGTATCATGTACATGAATTATTGCAGTCTACTCACAATTTAAATTACACGAGTAATTAGATGTTTCTGATAATGTGAAGCATGGGTAACGAAACGGATCGTAACCTCAATCTAATCGAGAAATCTTGAAATTCGAGAATCGAAAGTGAGAGAATAAAGAATTGTTACCTCTCGAAACCGTATCTGATTATCAAAAGGATAAGCGCCATGGGTATGGGGTAAATTAAATGCTGATAATCGGCGTATTTGTTTTCGGAATTTGGTTTGATGTCGTCCCATGTTATGTTAGGCGGTAACCAAACATCCGTCGACCAGAAAGCCGACGAGATGTTCTTTATTATATTCATCGTCGTCCTGCAATCAGACGTGCCCATTAGACTTGTTACGAGTTCATTAATTTCTCTGTAAAGAAATCGTTGAATTGAAACGATTAAACGAATACTTATAAATACTTACTGAAACCGCCTTTGCAGCGCAAACTTCAGCTACCTTTCTCAGACACTCAGAGATACTCACGAGATTCTGACGCCGCCACTACTGCGCCCTATGCACACGAATACGTCGTTCGATTCTTACTGTAATCGTTACTTTTAATTTTGTTCAACCAGTTCGATCCTGTGTTTGCGGTAAATAACTATTCGTTGACTCGCTTAGGATGTATTTTTTGAATGTGATCCGTTGGACGTGCATTTAAGTCTATAATTGGTATTCTGATGCGGTGTGTATAGTCGTCACCAAACATGTATGTACCTACTTTGGTTACACAATCGTCTCTTGTAAACTGTAATCATTTTGATAAAAAGTGTCTCATGGATAACCTTCAATGAATCGGTTACTTGTATTGATAAATTTTTATAGTTAATTTTAGCATTGAGGTAAATAATATATGTAAACATGTTTGGAATATTGTTAAATTATAATGGGTTTTTAATTTTGTTTCAGTTATCCTTGAATTTTGTAAAATCGAGTCGAGCGAATCGAAATAATGGTTATTAACGAAGAAATCTAATTCTAAATTGTGCGATACGGGTAACTTCAGTATTTCGACATTTTACAATTTTTATTTTATTAATTTATGGCTTTATGACGAAAGATAAATTAAGGTTGAGTCTAGTTTACAAATGTATAAAGTTTATGTAAATTTAATTCGTAACGTTTCTTGTAAAATAAGTTTCAAACGATATGGTCTAATTTTAAGGTTAGTTTATTATTAGGATCAGCAATTTTCAGTTTGTCGCTCAGTTACTTTGCCTGTAATGAAGGATAAAATAATTTGGGATACCCCTTCTTTTTCTCCTTCACATCCTATTCTAGTATACTATAATAAAGACACTAAATAAAAATAAATAAAATTCACATTTTGAAGCAACCGAGTATCAAATATGACCCATGACAAACATTTAAGAACAATCTTTGAAACATTGGTAAACCAAAACATTTATGCGAGTGTGAAAGTATAAAATCAGTAGTTTTTTTCTTTTTGTAATCTCATATGTTTACATGTAACTCTTAAGTATAACTTGTAATAATAATTGATAAGCTAAAAAGTATATGTGTGTACGTAGAAACAAGTAAGATGATAAAATGTCCGTTCTTTGCTGTATTTGTTCTCATCTGTGTTTAGTCATTTGTTGTCACAAGACGTTTAGTATTAACAGTTTAAACATTTGAAAAGCTATTCCAGTTATTATACAACAATTTTGTAACTGTTTATAACTTCTGATTTTCATTTCTAAATTAATACATATAATATTCTAATATGTGCATTTAGTTATTTATATCTCTTTCATGTATACATTAGCCATTCAGTAGAAACAATTGTTCAACAGTTCTCATTCGTATGCTGTGTTTATTAATATTTATACTATCGTTATATTCTATGTGTAAATAATTATATGTCTTAATTTTACATTCGTTTCTTATGTTTTCAATTTATTTTCGGTGCATTAGAAAACTTTCATCCGAGAATGAGAACATTTAGTTATTAAAAATGTATTTTACATCTCGTATTATAGCAATTTTGATTGAACACCGATTAGTAGAATCTGATATCATTGTGCACATTTGCGATTAACAGGATATTGCTTCAACAAGCGCTTAACTACACGTTGATAGATCTTAGCATTTCTTTTCTCGTGGGATTTCAACAATTCCTGTTTCGCTGTGTCAACCTTCATTTTCTTTCGCTTAATTCCTGGCGTATGGACTAAAAAGGCACCATCGAGTATAACCAGCCGATAGTTCAAAAGACACATCTCAAACATCTAAAATAAATAAATAAATAAATAAATAAATACACAGCATAACATACATTAAACATTTATATCTTTGATAACATGATATTAGAAGAAGAAATAATGGAATACTCCAAGATTTTCTTAGAAACCAAGACTAATTAGAATGTAAATAGAGTTTTATTTGGAATTTCTTTCATATTTTTATTTTTTAAAATGAATGTTTAGAATACTATTAATTTCCAAAATAAGACGTGGAAAGCTCTTGTTGCTAAAGAAAAGGTCAATGACATTTAGTGAAATGTTTCCCAAAATATTAAACAATCACATGTTAAATGTAATTCTTGTTATATTAGAACTTTATCTTATCCATAAATTGACGTATGAAATTGTACCTGACACATTTTATCTTGCCTGCCTTCCCAAGACATATCTTCTGTGTACAAGGGATCATCCCGTGTCCCAATAAAAATTGGTTCCCACCTATGGTGCGGATATTCTCTTTTAGTAAAAATAAGTGGCTTGACTTTGCCTGGATCTGGCCTAATCATCCACCTGGTCAGACCAGGGAATCTTTGGCAATGCGAGCAGAGGAACCTATGATATCATCAAACATATACCTCTATTAACCAACTCTCTGAATGTACAACAAATATCTACACCGATCTAGTGTAGATCTAATAGTAATCGATAGTAATCTCAGTAACATTGTATTAATTCGTACAAACCTATGGAAATATACAGCTGTACCAGCTTTCGTTGCCAAGAGCAGCTGTTTCTTTGTCGAAGGTGGCTGCTTGTTGGCTTCCACCTCAAAAACTGGCAGCACAAAGACGATTCCTGTCTTTGGTGGTCTACCACGAACCATTTCCATGAAACCAGATGCCAGTTTTTTGCTGGGCAAGAGTTCAATGTCTGTCACTAGAACACGCATGGTGTTCGCCTGTGTCCTGGCCACATTTCTAACCACGTTGATAGGATATGTCATACTCCTCTGCTTCCTTTCTGTTTCTGCATCTCCTCTTTGGAGATCGGATGCAGCACAGTCACCCTGGATCTGATTGACTTGCCTCAAAGTGGGTGGGTGACCTCTTGGAAACACCAGATGGACAGAAACCTACAAAAGTGTACAAATTAGAAAGAGAGAAGAATGCGAGTACTTCTGATAGGCGATAATGGCTATTGGGACCAAATTTGGCCACCATTGCATTCTATCGATAATTAAAACAGTTTCTAAGAGTACAATAAAAGTCAGAGTATCGAGTTTAATCATGCTACTAGCGACCCGTTCTGACATCGAGTTGGGAAACCTTGTACATTTCGGGTTCGCATCGACAGGCCCGATCGAGGAGAGCAACGGCGGTGCCAGCATCGAGGCCAGGTGTAAAAATGGCCAGACTCAACGGGCCCTCCCATCTCCTGACCAACTCCACGATTCCATAGACATGATCTGCGGTAGCGTGCGTGCAGAGGGTCACCTCGGGCAGCTTGTTCCTCTCCTCGGTTCCGACTAATACAAACGGTAGGACTCTGTAGGGGCTCTTCTCACCGATTTCCGGGCTCCAGGTGACTTTGGATGCCGGATACGATATAACATCGGGTAGACCATGGTACCATCTGCAAGAACTGTTCCTGGGTTGCAGACCCGCCATGTACATGCCTGCTGTGAACGCAGGTGCTGCAGTTTGCATACGCTGAGAATGTCGTTGAGAACTGGAGTAACTCTTTGGCGTAAGGACGTCATTGAGTAATACTGGAATTGGTTGGCTGTGACCACGACCCACTAGAAGGCGTCCCACCAGAATGAGAAGCAGTGCTGGCAAGAGCCAGAGCAAAACCCTTTTGCCAGAGCAACGCATTCTTCTTTTCTTTATACAGACTCAGTTTCTTAGTTTTCAAATGGTCCTGGCTGGGAAAATGAACTTCCATATTATGAGGGTAATGGATTCATCGAGCTTGAGCTAGTTTGAGCTACCACACTGCTGTTCTCTGAAGAAGGGTGAGACCGCCATGGATGGGTTGATGCAGCGCAGGCGTATCGAACTCCAATTTATACTTTACAAACTTGACTGAAAAATCAATGGAGAAAGAATCAAATCGTGATGGTTCAACTCAAAACATTACTGTTTAATATTACTCGAGGATAATGTTAATAATGAAAATAGCGTCTTCCAAGTTATTATAGAATAATTCATAGTGTGGTATGAGAGAATGAAATGAACAATTAACGATTATTTAGATAAAACGTCATGTTCAGACGCATTGATGCCATGTCGCAACTCGCGCATGCATGACGAAAAATGCGCACGCGCAGTACTATAACTATAGAAAACTATGCACGAACCTAATTCTTTTATACTTCTATCATTGCGTGCATTTAACAGAAACAATTGTTGAGCGATTGTTATTCTCTGCTTTAATTCTTCTAGTCACTTGGAATTGACGAATCACAACAGAGCAAGAAATTGAAAAGAATTGCTCAACAGTTGCACAAGTACTGTCTCTGATGAACGCACCCATTCTTTGGGGCGACTAAGGCGCCAGTTTTATGGTCTTAGATACATTACTGACGTTAAGAACAGTGCGCATGCGCGAGTTGGAGTCACCCCTGTATCACCGTAAACCGCATGTTTTGAAATGAGATTCAAATATGATCTTGGTATTTCATCATAAATTATTCAATCTGTATTTGATGTCAGATATTGCAATGAAATTGAAATACACCCTAATCAACACGAAATTAAAGAAGAATATAGACTATCAATTTATTATTTCTTACTTTTTTATTATATTCCCAGTTTTACTTTTTATTTCTATAACATTTTTCATTGGAGAACCACAATTCATTCTCAGCGAAGTGTGTACATGTTCTATAATATATTCTCCCGATAGTTAATTTTTCATTTCATTATAATATCATAATTTGCTCGATACAATGTACACTAAATTTAAAAAGTTTTGTTTTATACAGTTTTAATTTGTAATAATGTTGAATTAGAAGGACTTGGTAATTCTAGCGTCAGATCAGTATTATAACATTTTTTATAACTAAAAAAACAGTTTTCCTTGTTTTGACGCCAACTGTTCCTATAGGATCATACGTTGTTTCCTATAGCTACAGCACTGCACGCTCAGCTCTTTTCGACGCGCATGTGCGAGCGGGAGCCAAATCTGGTAACACTGGCTATAGGAAACGATACGTGATCCCAACTCTTTTTATTTCTATTATTAATATTATAATATCAAGCTATTATATGACATCGTCTTTCAAGTGACACGTAGTGACACGAGTGTCAGTTGGTGTCAGTGACATTTGTTGAGCTGTCATACACAGGTCCATGGGCCTGTGTTATCAGATTTGGCTCCCACTCGCGCATGCGCGTCAAAAAAAGCTGATCACACAGTGCTGTAGCTATAGGAAACAATGTATGATCACATAGCAACGGTTGGCGTAGAAACCAGGAAAACCGTTCTTTAAGTTATAAAAAATGTGTTTTATCTGTAAAATTATCTGTCCACACAATTAATATTATTATAGGTTAAACTTTACTTTGGTGGACCTAAAATTTTTAAGTTTCTTTTACAGATTTTTCTCGACAAAATCTACAGGATTATGTAAAAGAAACTTAAAAATTTTAAGTCCGTCAAAGTAAAGTGCAGCCTTATTATATGCTAAGAAGTATTTCCAATTTTTCTTTGGGGTGACTAAGGCGCCGATTTTGTGACCTATTAGATACTTTACTGACGTTAAGAACAGTGCGCATGCGCATTCAAAATCGGGTCTTGAATTTCGGTTTTGTAAGAATATTCGATAATTAAAATTCAATCCCACGGGTACTAGTAATTTCCTAATTGCTCGAACAGTGACATGAATCGATATTTTTTGTTTTAATGTTCAATTTTATCTTTTCTTTTCATTTCTGTCCCATAAAACGTTTTTATTATGCGCAGTGCGGCTTATTGTTAACGTCCAGTCACGTGTCAAGAAATAAATGACATCTGTCAGTTCGCGCAGCATGCAGTTATACCAAAGTGTAATGTTTAGTCCGATGACCGTATGTACTTGTACTATATCTAAAAAGAACAATACAATTATTGGAAATAGTGCATTTCACTTCATGTGAATATTGCTGTTGATCTCAAATGGATGAAGTCTTGTTTCGTAACCTGTTTCATCACCCAAACATTTTTCTCAAAATATGTACAATTAAACAATTTTAAGAGTTGGTAAGAGTGACACTGCAATTTGACTATGTTTTTATTTAATATAATTTCAGAAAAACAATGTTGCAAACCACGATTCCTTATCGTATTTAGTTCATAAGTTATATTTATTTAAAGTTTGACATCGCATTTATTTTGCAGAGCAACAATGACCTTTCTTTGGAGCATTTGGCCCTTGACTGTGAAGCTTATTTATATTCTGTAATATATTATTGAAACATACACAAATTTCGTATTACTTGGAACATCATTTTCTAATACCTTATCATGGCATAATATAGCATAATACAGTATAATGCAGCGTATTACAGAATAATACAGAATAGTACATGATAACACAGAATAATGTTGATTACATTTGAAGACTATGGCTCGCAAACCCTCCAAGGAACAATCACACCCTCCTAGCGAATCTATACAAATAATCAATTTTCAAGGTCGTAGTGTAGTACACTGTCGAATTCGATATCAGCAACAACCCTACGATATCTAAAACATATACTGCCATTTCAAAATGTCAAGGTGACCTCTACTTTTTTTATGTAAAATGCATTTTTCCAGATTTCAGAATATGAGAACGTGTAGCTCATTAAATACCGATGTACTTTTGTTAAAAACATTTTTTAATTGCACTGCCGGAAATACCTAAAAAATGATGTCGAAACATTTTTGGTAGACCCTGTATATGTATAGAGTTTTTCTAAGAAAAAAATTCGATTTTTTGAAACGACCAAAGCGGTATAACCCCTTAAATGAATATATGTAACTCCTAAATGAAACGTGATGGAGAATTACGGTTCGTGGCATTGTCTTTCTGATGAATTATATTAAATAAAAACACGTGGCGCCATGGATATCGTAATCGTGGCGCAGTGTACATCAGCGCATATTGAATAAAAGCAAGAGAATCGACAAGATTAAAGGGAGAGTCATCGAACGTGGTTGCCTTATAATTTATAGTCACAGTGACCTTGACCTTCCTCGATGGACGTGCCCCTTTTTCCAGCGCCGCCAAGCCTCAAGGGTGCAAGCTCACCTCTTAGTGATGTAGTAGATATCACAAGGTTGACACGTGTTTCGCTCCCCACGGTTGGCTGTCCTTCGAAACGACATGTACCAAAATCGCGACGCACTTCGGGGATCCACAGGATACAACGTTGCGCTCGCAAGAATTTGGTCTGTCCCAACTCGAGGGACCAGATCCACCAACGTGTCACCGAATTTCGCATAACGATGACAGAACGAGAACGGCACAACGAAGAGGACGACGATGACGTTGTATGTGCCATCGGTATGATTACTGTCGTCAATTTATATTTAATTTAAGACTGGAAGAATTAAGGTATTTAAAAGTATCATGAAGTTCTTAGAAAATGCAAACATAATTTTGTAAGCTAAATGCTAAGCAATGTGTCAAAGTTAGAATAAAAGTCTGCATAAAAATGTGATAATAGAAAAGGATAGGATAGGGAAGGTAGATAAACAATAAACAGAACAGCAATGATAATAATAATGCAAAGATAAAATAAACAGTATTACGAAGAGAGGGGTATAATAAGTGTGCGTAGTTAATATGAAAAAGGCATATGTAAACACAAAGATATTTTGTTACAGGAAATGTGTTAATAACTATATTTAATTCAATTAGCAAAATATTGATCTAGTAATATTTGGATCTTGTCCAGTTACTTTTGTGGCTTGTCTAGTACTTTTTGTATCGCGCCCGGTTACTTTTGTGTCTTATCTAGTACTTTTTGTATCGCGCCCGGTTACTTTTGTGTCTTATCTAGTACTTTTTTTTAACTAGTACTTTATTTATCATTTTATGAAAATGAACTTCAATGTTCAAAAAAAATCGTAACGATATTTTACTTTCGTCGATAACCATAATTTTTATGTAAAGCTTTAGGAAAGATATTTTTTTCTACTTTTCAAAAATAAAATCGACTATTTGAAATGAAATTAAGTTTTATTTCTTTAATAACTATAATTTTTATGTAAAGCTTTAGAAAAGATATTTTTTATGAAAATCAGGATGTTTCCATACATTTTTAAGAACTCATCTACATAGATTTTTCTAAAGCAAGAATCGGGATGTTATTTTCTTTCTATTTCCAAAAAATGAAATTGACTGAAATGAAAATAATTTTCGAAAACAACGCATTTGTTACCATAAAAGATCTCATTTCTCAGATGTAAAATCTCCAATTTCCTTTTTTTTTTTACATTACACTTTCAAATGCATCTGTTTCAAAACTAGAATTCGACTATTTTTGTTGTCTCTTTTTTTTAACAATTGAAATAAGTACTACTACATAGACGTGTATGCATACATGAAATAATAATCGGGAAGTAGTACGTGTAACGTAATCGATAACTCTATTATAGCGGCTAAGGAAACTAAATTAACAATAAATACTCCTAACACTGGTTAAGGTGCGGTTAAAAAAAACCGTAATCATGACCTTTTGTTTGTAACTTAAAAAAAAACAAATGCGTTTAATTTAGTCAGTTCTATAATTAAATTTATTTGATTCAACATAAAATGAAAGTACATTACAAATGAAAAACAAAAGATATTACTTCATTCGTAAAATAAAAAATATATGAAGATAGATTTTACAATTCTTATCATATCCCTTATTTTCACTTTTTTTTAAAACCTCTATCGACATGGTAAATCTATACGCTATAGAAAATCATTATTTATCACTACCCATTAAATATAAAATTTCAAAGATTTCTTGTCTGAATTAATAGAAATGCTTCTCTAATACAAGGGGGAATTCCCTTTTCTAGATTTAGATGAGATATAATTAAATACAATTCTTATATGGGAAGATTAATAATTAAAACATATTTAACGTATCGTCATAATTTGATTTTCACATCAGCTCCATTCTAATTAGTATCAAAGAGATTACGATAATTTAGTAACGTTGAAGCAAATATTGCTTCAAGTTGTACCAAATGCAATATTTTTAAAACAACTTCGCTTTGTAAAATGATAGCAAAATTCTTGCGTTAACATAATAATACTTTAATGTATTGTACACAGAATCGACGACGCCAGTTTCAGAAGACATTCCAACACGACTCGAAACAGTAGTGGAGCCTAAGAAATTAACAAAATCAATAGCCATTCAAACTATAGTTGGTTTACCATTACGGCTGAGATTTTTGCCATCCGTCAAAGACATTTTCGAGGAAAATGGCTCAGGGAAGAAATCTACCAAAATATGGAAGCATATTCGGTTTCTAGGAAGATTATCGCTGTCTCTATTTGGTAAGAACAACGAATTTTACTATTAATTAACAATATGTAGATGGTAAATTCAAATAACGCAATTGTAGCAGACTTATGATCCATAACAACTTCTAAATTAATTTCTAAATATTTACAGGCTTATCGTGGCTGCTCACCATTTGGGCTGTTGTTGGAGCATTCGCCTTTTGCGCAACTGAAGGCCCACGTGAGCGTGAACAAGTTGTAAAATTAAAGTACATGCAGAAGAATTTAGCGGTTGGTTTGGCAACAGAGTTGAGACAGTTGCGCACAGAGCAGAATGAAGACGTAGAGCCACTTTGGAGCAACAAAGTGCAACAGTACGTAGCAAAGCATGAAGAAGTTCTGTTGATGGCTGTTAGTGCTGGATATGGAGAAAGTGGAAACGCAGGACAACTTTGGACGTTTCCTGGCTGTATACTCTTTTCCATCTCACTTCTTACAACGTTAGGTAATATTAAATTATTTTTTCACTTTGTAAGTAGATGAATAAGATTAATTTTAAATGCAATAAACTCTCTCTACAATTTTATTAACTTTACTGTAGTTGGGAATCTGACAATAAAAATCCTCTTTCATGACATTTTAATTATAGAACATACTAAAAATACTGGAAACTCCTGTGGCACACTTTGAATACTTACCTTCATTTCTTTAATTCACAGGTTTCGGTGCCCCAGTTCCACGCACTACGGCTGGTCGAACAGTAACTGTAATTTTTGCAGCGATTGGTATACCTGCACATTTTCTTTTGGTTCTGAACCTTAGTCTTATATTAGCATTACGATTCCAGAAATATGCTATATCCAGGAACACTACTGGATATGATAAAACAGAGGCGCACTTGGTGCCAATGCCTAAGTGGCTTAAAGTAGTGCCTTTCGTTTGGGGAGGTGATTATGAAATTACAGAAAATATTATTACACGCTACGCATGATGTCGCATTGTGCAAATCACGTTTTTCTAGTGGTGCCAACACATTTTTTCTTTGCAAGGGACATCCCCGATCTTTTACGCGACAAGGGAAAGTGTTAAATTCACAGACCTAACCAAAATCCTCTAGCGTCCATCCACGTGCACAATAGAGGAGAGCCTAGGAGCAACAATGACACGTCATTCAGCGCAAAGCACCTTGCATAGCACAACATCACCTGAAAACCTACAGATTAAGATTTTAGTCACAGGTATAGAATTGAGTAGAAGTAAATTGAATTATTTGAAATTGTAGGCAGTTACTATCTCCTGGGAATTCTGTGTTTTGGAGTGGCCAGGTCAAGGCCAATCGCAGCAAGTGTTCTGTTTCCACTGGATTTCACCGCAGCTGGTGGACTTTCAACTATAGTTGGTTATGTGCGAATATTGTACGGATTTTATTTAGAAGGCGCAGTCGCTATCGCGGCTATCGCTCTTGCTGTCTTGCGTGTGTCTACTACGCAGACCTGGACTGGCATCGGTTTGAAATATAACTTACTGGTCGAAGCTTAATTATATTTTTAGTTTTAATCTTTTTTGCTTATAGTATACGAGAAGTCTATATGAGTGAGAGATATCAGTTATCTCTTATATATACGTTCAATCGATCAGGTGATCATGTAAACACTTATTAGCATTCAGCCTGTATCCTTAAATAGGAACACTCGCATAACAATTATTAATAGACTGCGAATCTTTATGCAAAATAAAACCTTTGTAAACGTACCTACAACAATTGAATAGAAATAGGAATTTATGTTACTCTGGAAATATAACATGAACTTTACTTTAAATATTTTTTTATATTATTGCATACTGCCTGCATTTTGTAATTTATTGCACATTCAAATTTCCTATAAATGCATAAAAATCCGTAGTCTAATTATCAGTATACAATGTGTTGTCAATGAAAACATTAAATACTATCGCTGTGAAATAAATTAATACTACATTTTTTAAATTGTAAAGAAAAACTATGCTCAGAATTAGATACTTGAATTTAATATAATTTAGTTTGAAATTGATTTCTTCTGATGCTATTTTATAGATTAGATTTTTACCTTCTTATTTCTAATAAATAAGATATTTAAGGTAATCACTATTTATTAATGTAAAGCAATGAATTTAATAGAATATTTTGTATTTATGTATATAATGTGAAATTGTATCGTTACGCTTTGTACTATATTTTAGGACTATGTATCTGATAAAATAAAGTGTCATAAATAGAGGTTTTATAATTCTTCTTCTATCTTCTTGATTTATTTAAAATTACATGATTTTATTAAATTGTTGGTTTTAATCAAATTTTTCATTTCATAAAAATTGTTGATTCTACTGCACCTGTCCTAGATGCGGAAAGAGAGATGAAACCTCCCTGCATGTGATTACGCGGTGTAAGGAGGTAGAGGACACCAAAGTGGAGATCCTCGGGGCCCAACACCTGGAGTCTACTAATTTAGTTGAGTTATGGATTGATAAACTTCTACGCTTTGCGAATGAGGCCGGCCTTTCCCTATCTTATAGGTAACCTCTGGCCGTATGGACCCGAGTACAATGGTCCATTGAGATTGAGCGTTCGGTCAGACTACCAAATCACATACATACATTTCATTAAAATTCTTCGTTTTATAAATTAAATCACAATTATGTATTAAATTTAGAGCCCCAATTAATTTCATGAATGTTTACTTGAAATTTTGCACAATTATTTTTCAAGAATTGCACTACAAAATTCTGTGAGAAACAAATGAATTTTTTTACTCAGAAACAAGCAATTCCTCTCTTAAAGCATTCATAAACAAAAACTTTCAAAAAGACAACTGCATATTTCTTTTATTCTTCAAAAAGAACTTCATCTAAACGATTATCAACTCGTTAATTTTTATTACATTTCATTTTGTACAAAATAAGAAATTGCAAGCAGCTCGTAGACAAATGTAAAATATCCTTTTCACATTTACAAAATTTGTAATATCAATTCAAAGGAAAAGAAACTTTGTAGAGATCGGAATTTTTAAATCAAATAGAACTGCATCTTCGTAGACTAAATTATTTATCTTTCCTTTACAAGTGAAATCAATTCAACTAAAATATTAAATTATATATACATTTACAAAATATTGTATAAGGTACAAACATAACATAGTCAGCTGGTAAGAATAACAAATTGTGACGATCACGAAATCGTTTTATAAGAAGTAGAGGTCTGATTTTTCTTTTTTGTGGATACACTTTAAATTGTATTGTACAGATACAACGTAGCCTCAAAAGAAATTTCCGAATTGTATTCTACTAATTAGAAATTAAGCTGTATATTTGTGACAATGTGGAACAAATAAACAATTATATTAACATACATCTATGTTTTCTGCTAAAAGGATAAAGACGCAGTCAACTTGTTTGGATTTCATTAATATTTCCAGCATCAAGATAGATCCTATTACATAGCACTTGCTTTCTTTTTTAATAACTTTGGAATTTATTGTTTTCAAACAATAAGCTTGTTAACAAATGAGAGATCTAACATATTATGACACTTTTTGACTTCGTATCTTGTTAATGTCTTCAGTTTTTGAATTGCTGTCTTTTTTTCTGGAATTGTTTTGAGGTTTATCTTCAGATCCTTCGAGTTTAGATGGAAATTGTTCATTGCCTAATGCTATTCGTATGGATTCCACTAAGTCAAGGGGTCCGCTAAAACTTCGCTTTGTCCCTGTAGATAAAACGATTCGTTCCATTAGAATAGTAGATATTATTTTCTTCTACCGATGAGAATAAATTATAATGAATATTATATATTATTATAAATGTATCGTTCACTCTAAGAAGAATTTTTACATTGTATTCCAAATCTTCACTCACTTACTTTTCAATTCGTCCAAATATAGCTCTCTTGATCTTATTAAGCAGACCGCCATTATCATGGCTCACTTCAGATTCTATGTTTTGATTCGCTTGAGTTTTTACCTTTGGACCTGCCGGGCCTAAAAGAATGTATAGTCTAATGATAAAATAGTTAGATATAAAAGTACCAGGGAGAATCCTTTACGCTAAGTTAAACAGCTAAACATTTCGTTTCTATTAAGCATCAAATAAAACACATATATAAATTTGTACAACATTTATTTAATTAGTAGTGGCAGGTACAGTGAAAAAACTCAAGCGACACACATGTTTAATCTCATTCGTATTCGCCGATGACAAAAATTATTGTAAAATATTGAATGGACTTCAATATGCTATTCAAATTTAATTTATCACACTTTTCTGTTTTCGTTAAGTACGTATACTTTAATCAGTCGTATCTCATAATATTTAATATTAAGAATCATTGCGTTTATTCTTACCATCTGTTTTGTACGTTATGCCATGTATACTGCCAGGAGTGTCAGTTTCCAGCTCAGCATAAGTTTGGAGCAGAGCAAGCTGCTTGTCGCTCAGACTCGTAGGCACTTTTATTTTAATGTGTACGTAGTGGTCTCCATATCCCGTTCCGTTCACTTTCTTCAGTCCTTTGGAGTTCAATCTAATCCTTGTGTGCGATGAAGTACCAGGTTGAATTTGTATAGTGTGATCCTCGTAAATACCATCTATTCTTATCGTACCACCAAGCACTGCTTGCGACAGCGAAATTTCAGCATCTGTGTGTACGTCTGGTCCATCTCTACGAAAGTACTTTGATTTTTCCACACGGAATGTTATGAATACTTCTTTGTTACCCACAGCCATTCGTATTGTTTGACCATCTTCCACACCAGCTGGAACTGGTACTGTCACCTTCTTTCGTTGCACCTGTTATCGGATAAAAGAGTTACATAGAGTGTTCGCTAGAGTTTGTTTTGTATATTTATATATCAATGTAAAGTATTAGTTTATACCGATTGTCCTTTTCCTTGACACTCCGTGCATGGAAACTTGATGAACATCCTGGTACCATGACAGTATCGACAAGTGGTGCGCATCACAAAAGGACCAGTACTAATCGTCTCCATTCCTGTGGCATTGCAATATTGACATTTCACTGCTTTCGTACCTAGCTCACATCGAGAACCTAAACATTTGGGGCACGTATCTATTACGTTCAATTGAACATCTTTATTTACTCCTCTGGCGGCTTGCGAAAATGTTAAATTCATAATAACCTGGAGAAGAAAAAATTCAAATATGTACAGGGTATTTATCTACCAATGGTTAATAGAACTTTAATTAGAAGGTAATTCTACAAACAGTTAAGCATATTCGCTTAAATTTCGCACTTTCATTGGAAGTTTTGATCAAGTTACAAGCAATATCAGTCTATAACGAAAGTTACTTCTTGCATACTCTTTGTATACACTTGTCTACTCTCTCACTTCTCTATGCATACCTCTTGAGCTGCTCCAAACCCATACTTCGACTCAGAGTACTCATCAAACTCACTGAAAGCGTTACTTTTGAAGGCAGAATCTCCAAATATTTTCCTAAACAACTCTTCTGGGTTAATAGACGATCTAAACTGCCAGTTACGACCGAAGTCCTTGGCACGCCCGCTATCTCCCATTCCCATTTGCTCCGATGTAGCCCCCCATGTATCGTATTCTTTCCTTTTGGTATCATCGCTTAGTATTTCATAAGCTTCTGAGACTTCTTGGAACTTTTTACTGGCATCCGGGTCTCCTTTGTTCGTATCGGGATGATACTTTTTCGCCAGTTGATAATAAGCCTTCTTGATGTCCTTTCCCGAAGCATTTTTAGATACGCCCAATATCTCGTAATAATTACGTTTCAAAAGCTGGTTCGTGGTATGTATTCCTCTTGATTGCATTAAATTTTCAATCGCATCTGTATTTGTATTTAAAATACATTTTAAATCAGAGAGACGCACAACAAAATTTTTCAGAAAATATTTTATGTTAATTGTAAAGAATTTGTTAAATATTTGTGAAACTGAGGGGAGTTGCTAGCTCATTAAAAAATCTTATCAAAGAACTAATGTAGGGTATATTCAAAATACAGATAAATTGATCTTCGATTGCATAGCTTCTCATCCATATTAAAATTAGTCTTATTTTACACCATTTTAATACAATTTTATGTAAAAATTTGTGAAGCATACACATGTGTACATATAATTATAGGAATCAAATTTGCTGCAGAACAATTAATTACGTTACAAAGAAGTGATAGCCAACTGGCTGAAATGGTACTTGGTTTTAAAATTAGTATACATTCTTTAGTTTACATTCATTGATTCAGAGAAGTTAATTTTGATCCTGAAGTATTCATTTGTTACACTTGACAACTTTATTAATTTAATGAGAGATACACCTATTAAGAGGGGAAATAGGTTTACGACTATGTTTCTTTAATGATTCGCATGAATTTTTTTAGCAAGAAGGGAATCTATATAATTTAATAAAACTTTGAGAACATTTTATACATGTATTCAAGTAAATATTGTAATTTTTTGGAAGTATTTCCTCAGAAAATATGGAAGATACCAGCTGCCATGGAAGTCACCATTAGACGTAGCTGTTTTGTGTATATTTTTTTAGAGGCCACAGTTTTCATCTGAAATCAATAGGGATTTAAATTTACTTTAACCCTCAGACAGCGGGCGCTCACACGAACGACGGAGCTGGGTCACTATTCAGGCATCGAAATTCAAGTCCATACGCGCTACAAAAGAAGGCTTTATATGCAAATATTATTATCATATTAATAATGCCTCGTAACCAATTTTTTTTGTTAATATTTTGTCCCGAAAACAACTTCTTTTGCAATAAAGTTCAAAACGTTTCTGTTGCTAAAAGTTAGAATAGTGGGGAGAGCCGATTGCTACGGATAAAGTTACAATGTAAACACATGGCTTGACACACTCAATGACAGAGAAATAGGACTTTGAAATTAACGTCGGAAAAGTGACCCAGCACCAATGTCGGAGGGTTAAGGACATGTCTTTCTTCTATATGAACCTAAATTCTCCCTAAAAAATTGAATACTGAATATTTTTAGAGGTGCTTACGCAAATGTTATTGCAATAAAAAGATACTTTAAACAATGATATTGCTCTGAATTTAGGTTCTTATAGAAGAGAGACATTTTTTTAAAAGTAAATTTAAATCCCTATTGATTTCAGATCAAAACTGTGGCCTCCAGGATGTACACAAAACAGCTACGTTTGATGGTGACCTCCGATGGATGGCAGCTGATATCTTCTATGTTTTCCGAGGAAATACTTTCAAAAAATTACAATATTTACTTGAATACATGTATGAAATGTCCTCAAAGTTTCATTAAATTACATACATTCCTTTCTTGCTAAAAAAATTCATGCAAATCGCTAAAAAAACGTAGTCCTAAACCTACTTCCCCTTTAAATACTTTGTTAGAGAAGCAACGTATAAACAAAACTGTGTCAAAAAAAAGCCAGCTAGAAGAAACATGTGTAGCGAAAAGTGAGGTTAGATTTCAACTTGGTGTAACTCTTTACCAAAGCATAAATAATAATTTACAGGTCGTTCGTAAAAGTATGCGTTAATCAAGAATAGGATGTCATCTGGATGTACCAGAACGACTCCGACGTATTGGCAGGGTGAAAATAAATAGAAAACAACTGGCATTTATCAGTAAAACGAGTGATGTAATCTGTATTCTCCGTGGTCAAAGGTATACGTTACTTTTTCCTGTTTTTTTCGAGTTCCAGTTGTGGACACCCAACGCTACTGTTGCGACGGCTCGATGACATGCACCACATCTTTGGACGATACTGCACGACAATTTATTTAAAGTACTATTGTTGATGAAGCTGATAGTTTTTGGTCGGAAAACGATCGCGAGCCCTTTACCGGTAGCCATGTTGAGGAGCAAAAGACACATGGTTGTGTTGTCACGTGACACATATCAAGCAGACAATGCAATTTCTAGAAACTTTACGTATGAAGCCGTGTACGCATGTAGAAGGGAGATGCCATTCGGTCGGCAGAACCCTGCGATGGCAGATTTAGCTTTCAGTCGCACATGCGAATTCGTTTTAGCGTCTGTAAAGTATCTAATACGACCATGAAACTGTCGCCCTTAGTTGCCCTAGAGAAAAATAGAATTATAAATGAAAATTGGAAACACTTCTTAGCATGCAATAATATTAATTGTGTGGATAAATTATAACATAGGGATAGGGGTTAAAATAATTTTATAGACACAATACATTTTTTATAACTAAAAGAACGGGTTTCATGGTTTTGACCCCAACTGTTGCTATAGAATCTTACATTGTTTCCTATAGCTACAGCACTGCGCGGTCAGCTTTTCTCGACGCGCATGCGCGAACAGGAGCCAATCACAGGCAGATAACAATGTCAGTAACAATGAAATACAGGGTGTCCTAAAAATGTTGCAACCCCTTGAAAGAGGTGGTTCGGGAGGCGATTTGAAACAACTTTTTCCTCAGTGAAAATGTTGTCCGAGGCTTCGTTGAGGAGATATTAACGGAAAACACTGACCAATCAGAGCGCGCAGCCTACGCTACTGTGAGCGCTCAACCGGCCTACTCGCGCTCTGATTGGTCGGGGTATTTTGTTAATATCTGCTTAACGAAGCCTCGAACAACATTTTTGCTCAGGAAAAAATTATTTCAAATCACCTCCCGAACCACCCCTTCCAAGGGCCTCCAACATTTTTGGGACACACTGTATTGAAATGAAATAAAAATAAAACAGATATACAGGGTGTCCCAAAAATGTTGTAACACCTTGAAAGGGGTGGTTCGGGAAGTGATTTGAAATAAGTTTTTCCTTAGCGAAAATGTTGTCCGAGGCTCGTTGAGAAGATATTAAAGGAAAAGACTGACCAATCAGAGTGCGCGGATACCGTTGGAGCGACCGCGGTAGCGAAGGCTATGTGCTAAGCGACCGCATTTGTACGCGAACAAGCGACTCGACGTGCATCGAAGGACATTGGACGCGGCCGCTTAGCTCGTAGCCTTCGCTACCACGCCCGCTCCAACGGTATACGCGCGCTCTGATTGGTCGGGATTTTCTGTTAATATCTCCTCAACAAAGCCTCGGACAACATTTTCGCTAAGGAAAAACTTGTTTCAAATCACCTCCCGAACCACCTCTTTCAAGGTGTTACAACATTTTTGGGACACCCTGTACGCATATATGTATACACAATTAAACGATGTAATTATTCACGGTTACATACTTTGTCTTAATCCTAACGCATTTGTTTATTATAATTTATTAGATTAAAAATACAAATTTGTAGATTTCTAAATTTATATAGTCCGTTCATTGAAACTTTTTACTAGTCGAGGCTATACAATACGATCGAGTGCGCAGACGCGGGAAAATTTGTGTAATTGGTTCAACGGCGTTCGAGGAATATTGTTTTGAAAGTTTGTACCAAAAACATGAACGTGTCTGGAAAAGTCCTTTACGATAAAGTTCGAAATTTGCGTCCAGAGCTTTCGAGTTCTATTACGCCGGAGATATTGGATGAAATTTGTGACGAGCCTTTCGTCCAACCGTTTTTAAAATGGTTCTGCGAGAACGTGAATCGCGTCAACGTTATTTCAGACGAAGAAGCTCGAATGTAATGAGATTTTTATATATAAATAAGTTTCGTGCGTTAATATTCGACCATTACACGAATGCTTTGTAAATTTTTTCTGACGATTTGGTCTTTCAGAAAGAACAAATTACAAAGTACAAACGAATGGTTGGAAGGTATCGAATTAGATAATGCACTGGAAGAAGCAACTAGGAATTGCCCTGATTTATTAAAAATTACTTGTTTCGATGACGAGGACATAAATGATCTGTTCGCAGAATTCGAAATAGTAAAACAATCATACGAGGAAGATGAAAGTTACATTCGCACGTTACAAAATGGAATTCAAAATTTAAAGTAACATGACCTCTTTGTATCTCTTTGTATTTTAATTTGTATATATTCATCCTTATTATATATTTAAATGAAATATTACAGAAAGTTAAAGAATAAATTAGACGAGAACATTGAGAAAGAGGAAACATTATTGGACAAGAAATATATCGAAGTGGATAAAATGTATAAAGATTGTTCAGTAATTCTTCAAGAACTTGATTCGAATAATTGCGAATTTTTAAAAGAAATTAAATACTTATTGAACGTCTATGGGGATGCAGCAGAAAATGTAGGTAATTTTAAATAATTTTCTTTAATTCGTAGCGGTATGAATAATTTTATTTATAGAAAGGAGCGCCTGTGCTGTGGACCCAAATGCCATTGGAACTTTTCATTAAGAAAATAGAACTTTATAACCATTACTTAGGCGTTCACATAAGACAACAATTTGAAAATGGATACAAGGATAGTCAAGAGAAAGATTCTAATTATGTTTCTTTGATTGACAAGAGTAAAGAAAAACATATGGATTACGAGGAGTTACAGGAACTGATGCATTTCAAAACATAGTAGGTGATTTGTTGTAATTATTAGTAAGTAAAATATATATTATATGAAACGATTACGTTAATTTACAATAATTCATACTTTGTCTTAAAGCATCATAAATGCGAAAATGGAAGAAGTTACAGCTAAAATACAATATGAATCATGTATCTCGATGTTACAATATGCCCAAGATATATACAACTTGGGAAATGTAAAAGTACCGAGAAACTTTGAGTTAAGGTATTTATAAGTTATTTAAACATCACAGATTATTTGTATTACGTAAAACACAATATAATAAATATAACCATTGTAGGACTGAAATATCGGAGTTAACTAAAAAGAGAGATTACTTAGAAGAGAATGTCTTTCTGTTGCAAGAACATCAATTGTCAGAAGTTATACAAGATTTTGCCGAATTAGAAATAACTAAAATTTTAAAACAAAATGCCGAGTCAAAATTGAAGCAAAAAACTATACGCTTAGAAAAACTCAAAAACTTTCGATTTCTTGCTTGTGAGTCTGGACACGTACGCGCCGATTTGTTAAATATGGTGATGCAAATGCAATATCACCGTCTTCAAACCGTTTCTGAATTTGTGGCTAGTGCTTGCCATTATTTGACAATGGAGTATTCGCTATCTTCTGCCAGATGTGTTAGTAACAATATATAAAGAGTCTCGTTTAGATTTTTATGGTTTATTATGTCTGATTTTTTCTCTTTTTTTATCTAGAAAAGTATGCAGCAGCAACAAGATGAATACTTGGCAGTCACATCGTCTTCGCCGAAACCGCATAATTCGTTTAACAATCTTTTAGTTTCCATGATATCCAGTGGCATCAATGTACAGGAATTAAATTCTGCGTTAAATAGGTATAACGAGCTCTTGGACGAAAATAAGAACAAGAAACAATTTATATTTGAAACTTATTTAAATTCCAAAATTCATAAATTGGAAACACTGTAAGTTTTACTCTTATTTTTTTTCTTTTTTGTGAAGAAGTAAACTTTGATAAGCATCGTAAGCGTTCAAATGTTCTAATTTAGGGAAAATGATGTAAATCTCCAATACGTAAATGAAATGCACAAGGGACCGACGTACAGTTTCAAACCACTTTCCTACGAAGTTGAAACGTGCTACAAGGAAGCATTTGATCATTTACAAAAGATACAAACAGATCTAACAAAAACAAGAAATCAAATGAAAGAGCAAATGGTAAACCGAAACATGCGCGATATGTATACGGACGGAAAACGTTATTCTTCGTATAATAATTGGAATTCTTTCTTGCAGAAGAATGCCCTAGGCTTTGAACATGAAAAAAATGTGCTTTGGCAACTATTTTTAGCTGATCCAGATGCATTGAAAAGAAAGTATAGAGAGGTAAAGCAAATGGTAAATAAATCCTGTTATGAAAATACTTTCGAAATCGATTGAACCGTGTAATTTAAAAGATTGTGATATGATAGACCAAATGTAAATATCTCTGATGTTATTATTTTACTTTTTCTATTAACTCGCGCATAGTTATACGGTATAATACTTAAATAAGAAACAAATATTTAATTAATTAATAATAAAGGATTAGTAAGATAATATTGATTTTATATAAGAAATGTTTATTTACAAATACTTTTTGAAACAGGTCAATATAAAACACTTTAACGTAAAACTGGTAATGAATAATTTTAATGATTTTCGTGTTAATTATTTATAATGAGTTAGAGATAAAAATAAATATTGCTATCGAATGAAATATTTATATACTCATATAATATAATTATGTTTCACTTTTTGCTATTTACGTAATCTATTCTAGTGTACTTGATGTACGATTGCTGCGCTCGAGTATTTTCTTGTAACGTTCGACTAAGTCTCCAATCGAACATCTGCGTTGTGCTTTCTGTTCCGTTCCCACGATATTATTGTCGCAGTTGCCTGTAATTTCTATATCCGGTTTACTTGGAAGGTCGTTCACTATGTCCTTCAAGTCCGATATATCTTTAAATTTGTCTTGATGATCGATAGGACACTTCTCGGAAGTGACGAATTCTACGCTGTTTGTAGAAATGTTTACGCCGAGTTCCGATATGTGCATTTCCTCGATTGCATTTATGATCGCGGTCGAGTGTGCTTTCGAAGAACCAGGCGCGGAGATTACACTTGAGTTTGCTGTGGAAAAGAATTATATTTGTTCGTGAAATAATAACGATAGAAAAAGAAATGAATATTAAAATATGAACATTGCCAAACCTGTTCTATTAGTCCTTTTTACGCGAGTAGAAAACAATCGGGAATATTTTTCTGTATGTTTAAAGGGTGACAAACACTTTTTAGACGACATTGAGATTGTACGTAAACGCGACTTCTCATTACTCGCGGACATAATTGTATCGTCGAAATTAATTCGGGTCACCAACAAATTTTCTTCCAACTCCAATTCACGCGGAGTATAGTTTTCCTTTAAACGTTCGTATCGTGAAAATAATGACTTACGCACAGCTGAAAAGTAGTTTTAAATATGGTATTACAGGTTCGATGTTATTAACAGTCTCGTAAATAGTATAAACTCTACCTTCTACTGGAGTAAATTGTACTAGTTTTTGTAAATCGCTCTCTTCGTTATTGCTATCGGTATCAATTCTTATAACAGGCGATGCCATTAAAAGCACATTATTTATTATAGGTGATACAGTATCATCATGAATTTTTACTACATTCGTCTGGTGTAAAATATTCTCTGTCTCGGATAACTTTTTCGTAACATCCAACAAATACGTTTCAAAAATAGTTAACGCTTTTTTCATATCCTCGCAACTTGCTCCTATTTGCAATAAACATTTGGAAAAATTCTCTGGTGGAGTTGAGCTCAGTCGTTGATGCAATCGAGTTAATAATAAATTGAATAAGAAAATAAATTTATGGAATACTAATTTTTCGTCTTTATATAACTGAAACAGGAGACACTAAAATTTGAAAGTTTGTTTATTAGTTCTTTACGCTTTAATAATAATTATAGTTTTATTTAGGAGCGCTTACTTGTATATCATGAGGAAATAATTCTGAAATTCCCAGGTAATTCACTTTTTGTAATTGCTTTGCATCTAAAATATTCGTATCGCTACTGTTGTTTGGCATTACATTTATTATCTTACAACTAAGTTCTTCCATATTTCTTAAAATTGTTTTTTTTTTCTTTAAGTAATTCAAACTATCGTTTATATTACTTTTCCACACTGAAATTTAAAAAATAACGTTTAGTTTTGGATATTAGAATAAAAAGTATGATACCCGCTAATTTGCTTAGAGGAATAAATGGAACGACGTCAACTTTGTATCACATCCTCGTCGTTTGGATCCGTAATGCGTTTTTTAACTGAAGGGTGGACAGGAGCATCATTCGAAATAGTTGTAATTAATTTTTCAGTTTTAAAAATTTCCGTTCTAATGTCACTTAATATCTTCTTTTCATTTCTGAAAGTAAGATAATCAAATCAAATTCTTATGTGAAATTATAACTTAGGCGTGTAAATACTACAACTCAAAAACATTACTTTAAAATAGTTTCAGTAGTTTTGCTCATTGCTGATAAATTTCCATGTACGTTTGAAATATTAGAACGACGTTTAGCATTAGTCTTTTGTAAAAACTCTTTTCCTAAACTTCCTCCTTCTCTTCCTTGAGGTGCAAGAATAACATTATAATTACCTATAAGAAACACATATCACGTATTATCACAACAATTTACTATCTACAAGAAATTACATTTAAAGAAAAAAATCTTTTCGCAAGACCTATCTTACTTTGCGAAGTAATTAAATACTTTCTCATCGCCACTTCTGACAATTTGCACATGATGATGGTAACTCTCTTTCCACCAGCGTGAATTAAATGAGATGTAAGTATATTTGGAAAGCGGATATCAGGATTTTCCAAAGACACAACTTTTAAAAAATCTTTGACAGTGTTACGATATTTCACTTCGGTCTTTTTACAAATTACTGGCCATTCGACTAATTTTTTAAAACGCTCAGAATCGTATATCGTTAACAAATAATGAGAAACGTGTATAAAACCGGTCGTGTTGGGTTTGTCGAACATACCCTGTAAATAACAGGAATCGTATGAATAGTTACACAAATGCTTAATCAAATATGATATTTAAAAGTATTAGCATTGTTATTTCGAATTAAAGTACATACCTTATGAAAATGTGTATTAAATTCATCGCTTGGTGCAATTACGTTAGACAATAAGAGTACATTGCGATGGAAAAGTGCACTTGCAGCCGTCATCTCAAAACAGAATTAATAATAATCTATTTATACAAATAAGTAATATTAACAGAAATAGCAATACTGCATATCGTACAAGAAATGTTTCAAAGCGGTATAAGAGTCAAACAAAAAACAAGCCAAACCACTAACGTATACATGGAAAGATTTGAATTTGAAAAACCTGTGGTTAAGTATTATGCCTATAGAAGGGAAACTAATGTATAAAATTACGTGCCTCTAGAATTAGTTAATCACGCAGAGTTTCCTTATAATATACAATTAACTGATAAGGAAAAAAAATGACTTCTTAATTCTAACGCACTTCTTTATTATGGTTCATTACATAAAAAATACAAATTTATAGATTTTTAAATTTATACAGGGTGTCCCAAAACTCGCGTAGGAGCCGGAAATGGGTAGCTGAGACGATTCTGAACAACAATTTCCTTTGCAAAAATGTCGACGGGGGCTTCAGTTTTTAATTATTAACGAAAAACATCGACCAATTACAGCGCCCGATTAGCGCGCCTTAAGCTGGCTACGCAGCGACCTGGCGCAACCAGCCAATCGTGGCTCGAGCATATGCTCTCACGGCTGAGCGCGTGCGGTGATTGGTCGGTGTTTTTCGTTACTAATTAAAAAATTGAATCGAGCAACGTTATTACGCGCTAGGCGGCCGAGCTCATACGCTACCGCGGCCGCTCCATCGGCATACTCGCGCTCTGATTGGTCAATGTTTTCCGTTAATATCTTCTCAACGAAGTCGCGGACAACATTTTCGCTAAGGAAAAAGTTGTTTGAAATCACCTCCTGAACCACCCCTTTCAAGGTGTTACAACATTTTTTGGACACCCTGTATAGCTACAGCCAGTGATGGGCAAAACCGTAAGCTTCGAATAAATCTCAAGTTTGCCTATATGTTGTCCCGTTTCCTTTTTTGAACATTTTCCAAAGAAGGAAATGAGACAAACACATCGACACAAACTTCAAATTAATTCGAGGCCTAGGGTTTTACTCATCACTGCCTACAGGACTGCGCGCTCAGCTTTTCTTGACGCGCATGCGCGAACGGGAGCCAATCACAAGCAGATCCCGTAACAACGATGGCGTCGTTATGTTTCTATCCTCACCAACTTACGCTACTTACGCACGCAACCTAACAATTGTACAACAATGCTACGTGAATTTCTTTTATACACAGTACACAATATACGTTCGACGATGTTTGATTAGAGTTCACGCGGGTGATTAACGATAATAACGTGACATGAAGTTCCTAATATTTGTATAAATAGATTTGAATAAATAATATTTTTTTAATACATTTTTCTCGAGATTTTGCCAGACGATCAAATTTTCTAACCTCTAATCGTAACCTAGACGAGTGATGCTCGTTTTACGCAGTTTCCAAAACACAAATTTGCTCGTATTGCTCGGTGGTCTTTTACTGTGTCTCGTCTTCATGATACAAGTCAAACAGATTTACAATAACAATCAAAAGTACAACAGATATTTGGGATATAAAAAATATGTAAGACATCACTCTAATATCGACATAAAATTCATGTCGCTATTAATGCCTGGTTATTAATTTTAATCGATTCTCTTGTGCATTAGATGAATGAAATCTCGACAGAACTAAGAGCAGTAGAAAAATCCGCAAATAAGTCGTCGACGTATGTTCATCGATTGAACGAGATACTTTTGAACCATCGGGTCAGAGACATAAAAAATATTTCTATGCCGCACACTGTTCTTCCATTGTAAACTACTGCGGCAAGTATACTTAAAAGAAAGTATTAGATTAATTGAGTATCGATGTCCACATAAGTTTAATAAATTATTCTATATAATATGTCCTGATCGATTAGTGAACTCCAAAACTTTGTATGTAAATCCAATTATATACAGGGCGATACTGTTGCTAAACAACTTCAAACGTAACGTTAGAGTTTAGTGAGGTTCTGTAGTTTACAAGCAGAGCTGTCATTCTCCTATCCATCGTATGTACAAACAGAATTATAGTTGCAATGCTTGCATGTCAGATTTTGTGAGACAGTAGCAACAGAATCACCTTGTATAAAATGTATCATAGGAAGAAAGTGAAATCGATCCTAGTTTAAAAAGAGTGTAGCACTATTGGTAAAAGGAACGTAGAAAATGTCTGGTAATGCTCATTTATTTGTAGTCCTTTCACTGTTTGATTATAACCAACCTTGTGTAGTTAACAGGTCCTGTCGAAACTGATTTTTATTTGTCCTTATAATACATTTGATATAAAATCTTCATTGCAAAAATTGAATTAGGTATATTATATTTAAAGAAGATTTTCAAGTGGCATACATTGAGAATATTTAGTCTTATCATTGAGAACACCTCTTGGTGCGCAACGCCATGGGTCGTCTGTTACTTTCTGCCACTCAAATAATCGTTTTTGTAAATCAGTAAATATTTCCTAAAAACGAAAGGTTTGAGTAAATTACATGTTCTGAAATTCATACATTTCCTGTGGTATCTACCTTTACAAATAACTTGGAGGCAATATTATTTCTTTCTTCTGGATCATACTTTAAATCGTATAATTCCCATTCGGGTCTCTCGTAATAACTTTGTAATGTTTTATACCACATAAGTGGTTGATTGTTTCTGGTTCTATTTAAGAGGTCCTTTAAATATAACAAATTTAAACAATGATTACATAAGTAGTATAAACATCGCTTTGTAAGTGGAAATAATAAGTGCATGCAATATTGTAACTTTACTTTTTTTTGGATTACCTGAAATGTTGGAGAAACATAAAAGTCTTGATCAATGGGAAAGGGCATTTTGTAATTAATATTGTGTATAAGTTTATATCTTTTGGTTCTGATAGCACGCATGGGGTAATACATGGTAATTTCATGATGCGACTGGCTAGCAAAAATAGCAGTGTTGTTTTCTATTGGCTCTGCATCGAAGATCGAGAATAGATTAATAGTAAAACATGTTTTAATTGTGAAAGTAAATAGCTTGTCGACTAAGTGTACCTTCGATGAGAAGAGGAAGAAGCGATTTGCCTGTTAACTGTAGAGGAAATACTTCATTCGTATTGAATGAATATTGATTCTTATAGGGTATATCGAACCAGTCCAATAATGTTGGAACAACATCCAATAAAGATGTTAAGCTATATGTTACGCTATTTTTTCTATGATTATGGATTGGTGATTTGATCATCATAGGTTCCGCCAGACCTAACAGTTTGGTAAAAAGTTAAATATTCTTATATAGTAATTTTTAATCTTATGTAATAAATGGTTTTAATATTACCTGGCTCGTACAAATTTGTTCGCCCATTAGGGAATGGTATACCATTGTCAGACGTATAGATCACTAATGTGTTATCCTTAAAACCAGCGCTTTCCAGTTCTTTCAGAACTAAACCTACCCCTTTAAAATTTCAATCTTCTGTCATTAGTTCTCTCACACGTTATTTTTATCACATTTTATTACACATGCAAATATAAAGCTAGAAAACTAATATATATACAGGGTGCTCTGCTCGCTAGTAGACACAATAGACAGCGGATCACCCTGTAGCATTGTAATTAGGCCTAGTCGGTACATCATGCAATCTAAAAATTGTGTATGTAGTCAGTGTATCGACAAGAACTTAATGTTTGTAAATGAAACTGAACGAAGAGTTATATTACTACATTTTGTTCTTATAATAAAAGAATATTGCTTCACTTTTGAGTTAATAAAGATCTGGGATTGTTAGATTGTAAGAATACCTTGATCTAACCGAGAAATAGTTGTATATTGAGCAGCAATGTCTCGCCTAGAAGCTTCTGTATTCTGAACGAAATAAGGAACTTTCACTTGATCCCACTGATAGTATATTGGATACCAGTCAGGGATATTACCCATGCCAACATCTCCGTTACCAAATTTTTCACAAAAGTTTCCATACTCCGGATGAGAATGACCACAACGATGTGGGTCATGAAATGCAACGTACAAAAAGAAGGGCCTGAAAAGTTCAGAACTAACGTTTATCTACTTCTTTCTTTATTCAAACTACTTACGATAGTAAGTTTGCTATTGCTAGTTAGTATAGTTTGTTATATAAATTGTATAGTTTGTACAGTTTGTACAGTTCCTATAGTTTCTCTATTCGAACTACTTATGCTATTAAATTTGCTGATATATATTGTAAAGTTGCTGGCGAAAATTTCAATATCTCTGAATTTTATACTTCTTTCGCAAAAGTTATAAAGGACAATAAATCCATACCTTGTGTCATTGTTGGAGAGGAATTCCCTCACCAAAAGTTTGATTTTAGTGATGTTGCGACCAACTTGAAGTATAGAATTATTCTCTTCTGTTTGCGAAAAGTCAAAGGGATATACACTGTTTGGTCCTACATGCTTTTTACCAATAATACCTGCGAAACATATAAAAACATTATAAATTAGGCTTTGCGATTATTATTATACAATTTATATAAACATACCTGTCCGTATATTATTTTTCTTTAATATTTTTGGTAAGCTCTGCACATTTTCAAATGAATTAAAGTGATGAATTCCATGGTGAAGACCATACATTCCGTTTTGATGACATGGTAAACCGGTGAGTAAAGAGGAACGACTGAAATTTTGAGAAAGTTATAAAAATGATTGTGAAATGCAAAAAAGATGCCTACATTCTATGTACTACACTTATACATATACTATACTATGTATTACACTTCTTTGCAAGTGGAACGAAGCGTACTACACTTTCTAAAATGTTTTCAAGAAGCTGTACCTAGGTGAACAGCTGCTGACGGAAGAATACGCATTGTTAAATAGCAAACTTTCTTTTGCCAAATTATCTAAATTAGGTGTCTGGCAAATTTTATTCAAATAGGATCGCATTTCAAACCCTCCATCATCGGCTGTAGAAAAATTAAATTAATTGTTACTGTGATCATTCACAAATTGAGACATCGGAGGCTCTTAGGTTTCAACTAAAATTTGCAGGTGTAAGGCATATTTAGATAAAAAACTTCTTCATGGATCGACACGTCGATATTATATCTTTATTAGAAAGAGATTCGTATTTACAACCATATGAAAAAAAGAGATTCGCAAAAGGTGTCGTATTTTTTGCATGAATTATATTTGTTATAAAAATACAATTAGCAATTTGCAATTCTGTTTCGTGTAACTTACGATTCAGATTGTTTAATGAGTTTTTTCTTAATCGCTTTTCTTATCTTGTTATTAACCTGTGAACTTTAATTATTATCTATTATCGAGGCATTTCCTAATTTCGTATTCAAATTATCCTTAAATTAAGATATTCAAGCCTTTTTTGGCCTAATTTTTTATGATCATTATTAACAGAGGCTTCTGGATGTATTGAGCAGTTTCTCTTGGATTCTCTCCTTCGATTCATCTAGGCACATGGAATGGGATCAAAAGAAATCAAAGCATAGAATCCAAGAGAATCACTTGACAGTTGGAGAACAGTTGTCTCAGCATCCATTGATAGTAGTATTTATCATAGCTTGGGTCTTTTAAGGTACATATACTCATACAATAGTTCATATTATCGATAGAATTGGTGAATTCAGCTGGCATTATTTATTGTAGTTTCATCGGTAAGAAAAACCCAAAATTAAACATCTTTACAATGCATAAGATTAGAGTTGTACAGAGACTTCAAATATATGACATCGATGAATTTGAGAACGAAGAGAGGGTTTTGCCAACAATTGATCTTTTGGTTTTATTTTTTGGTAAGAGATAGATCATTATTTGTTAGAAATATCTGAGTATTTTATCCAAAGAACATACCCTACACCTGAAAGCCTTAGTTGAAATCATAATGTTCTTAAAGCAAATAAACTTCATTTAATAATCATAAAATACGAATGAAACTTAATAACGAGTCCATAGTGACCGAATTTTACCCAAAAGTAAGAGCGCATTTTTAGGCGTCGCGATGTTTGCATTTAAATTGCGTAACTCTAATAAGATAAGGTAGATAAAGCAATATAATTTATTCCTCCAAATCCTCTTTATCATCTCGATTTCAACAGATAGTAACGAAACGAAGAACCCGTTAATCTGGCCACGTCGTGGATATCAGTGGATATACTGCAATATACTGTCGTTCGGTACTATTTATTTTCTGTACTTTCATTCACAATACTGGATTCATTTTAAGATTGGTGAAAGCTGGAGAAACTATAGCTTTACTGGAGTAAAATATATATTTGCTATAGTCGTGCATGCTCGTGTATTTTCTTTTCGTTTTACATCCATACAGCGCAACTTGGACAAATAGGTTATGATACACAAGTGACGTGTCGCGAAAGTCGAATTATTAGCGATGAATTTTACAATTTTGGTAAATTTCAAACATATTTCAAACCGTCAGTCTCTTCTCCTATTCATCAATCTAGAAATTGTCACTCCGTTCATAAAAAGAAATTTGTCGAATCTTTCAAAATCTGTTTGAGAGAATTGTCATAATAACCGTGGAGGGGGGAGGTTGTTAATATATAATGATGTGAATAGGTTTGCACGTGACTTAGAAATACACGGCATACTCCCTTCGAACCGCAGCACTTTTAATAGTTAAAGTAACATAGCGACGGTTCCTGGTATTAATTTTTAGCATAAAGTGAGTAACTTTAATATTCTGACATTTTACAATTTTTACTTTGTCTCTTTGTAACTGGGATAAAAAATAATTGAAGTACATATTGCATTAAATCATCAATCTAATTGACAAAAATATAAAGTTTGTGGATTTCAAATTGTTAAAGAGAAATATGTTAAATCATGGTGTACTTAAAGCAAATATTCATACGTTTCATTAATAGCTATCGATTTCAAATGGTTCAAACAAAATCTTTGGAATTATGATATTCTTGAAGCAAATAAGTTTCATCGATATCTATCGATCATAAATTCTTGAAGAAGAATCTATAGAATCATGATGTTCTTGAAGTAAACAAGTTTCATCGATATCTATTGATTACAATTTGCTAAAGAAGTACTTCTGGAGTCGTGATTTTCTTACTTTAATATAGACAAGGTTCCAAAGCAACAAAGTAAAGATTGATAAGTATCCAAACATTAAAGTTACTCGTTGTACGTAGCATGAAATTTACAAGTTTTGTAAAATATATTTACAATTCAAGGATTGCCATAGTTGATTTGATATGCATGCTCCTAAATTACTTTGTAAGGAAAAAAATGTTGATTTTCTGGAGGAATGTTTTAGTACTTCACCCTTTTAAATGTACAGGATATCGAAAACAAGTTTAGTGCAATAGGATATTTAATAATGAATCATGTAAATTTTTATATTTTGTTATCGATATTGAATATTATAGATGAAAGCATACGAGAGACTAAAGAGAGAATGACTAATGAATTTTCAGACCGAAAGAAATACAATACGATTTTAACAAAACATAATTTTAAAAACGACATAGCAATCTAATATACAGTTTTTGGTATTAATTTCGAACGTATATTTTTGAGTGCTTTTTATTGATGTTTTTCTGTATTTGAATTTGTTGCATACAGTTTTCTTTTTTTAAATTAAAAAACTAATTAAAAATATAATGTTTGCAGATCCATCGGATTAAACTATTCTGCTATGTCTAAGAAAATAATATGTTTATTCGATGTGGATGGCACGCTAACCAATCCTAGACAAGTATGTTTTCTTTGTTACAAAATATGGAAATCTTATTTTTCCAATTATATCTTGAATTTTTTATTAGCCGATCAAGCCACACGTTGAAAAGTTCCTCTTGGAGACTGTTCGGAACGAATTTGATGTAGCTGTAGTTGGCGGATCAGATTTAGACAAGATCAAAGAGCAGTTGGGTGGTAAAAGCATATTCGATAAATATAAATATGTTTTTGCTGAAAATGGGCTCATTGCTTTCAAAGATGGCAAAGAGTTACCCACAGAGGTGAGTGATAAAATCAGAAACTTTTGCGAAAGAATCATAAAATTGTTTAAATTAAGCTCATTTCTTGTTGCAGACGATTCAAAGTAATATTGGCGAAGAAGCATTGCAGGATTTGATAAACTTCTGCTTGAAATACATATCTGAATTACATTTACCGTTCAAACGTGGAACTTTTATAGAATTCAGAAAAGGAATAATCAATGTATCACCCGTTGGTCGTAATTGCACCCTAGAAGAACGTCTTCAATTCTTCGAATACGATATCGAGCACCAAATACGTCGAAAGTTCATCGTTGCTCTCAAGAAACAATTTCCAGATCTTGCTTTAACGTATAGTATCGGTGAGTAAAATTTGTACTTGTTGAATGATGGATAGGTTCTGAGAAAAACTTGTAATATTAAATATTATTGCTCCAATGATGATACAATAGAGATAGTTTTTATTAACTTGTATATATAGGAGGTCAAATATCTTTCGACATCTTTCCTATTGGATGGGACAAGACGTACTGCCTCAGACATATTCAAGGCTATGATGAGATACATTTCTTTGGAGATAAAACGATGGAAGGTGAAAATGATTATGAGATTTATGAAAGCGACTTGACTGTTGGTCATCGTGTGACCTGTCCAGAGGATACGATCAATCAGCTGAATGTTCTTATGGCGCTCGTTAAAGAAAACAAAGAGAAAGAACAATTCGCCATTCCCATGCAATGTGCTTAATTCATCCTATATCAAACGGATGAAATATTTTACTTAAGATACTCAAGGTTCAGTTTTACATGATTATCAGCCTTTTTTTTTTACTGTTGATCATTCCAGTTTTTATGTTATACATTGTGCAATTTACCATCAAAGACTTTGCAAGCGATCCCAGTCTTTTTAAATAAAATTAAATATTTTTATTTTTGTAAAACTAAAATTCGATGATTTTATTTTTAAAGTTCAGTTGCACAAAAAAGAAAAATATCAATCAACAAAGTTTTGATAAAAATAATCTTTAAGATGCATTTAAATATTTTATCGATGTTGTATGAAAAATGAGGAAATAAAAAATATAAAAGTACTCGATTGCAAATTAGTTTTGCAGAACAAATAGTGATATAAAAATCGGTATTATAAATATAGCAGATGTATATAAACAGAGTAGTTTGAGAGCAGTACGTTTACTTTTAATTGTAAAATAATAATATAAAATTATTCGTACTGATTCGATTGCATATTACTTTTATAAAAGCAGGAGGTGAAATAAAAGTCGCTATTATAAATATAGTAATATTATTTTCAAAAAAAAATATATATATATATATATATATAATATATATATTATTTATATTAATAGTATATATATATATACATGTACATATTACCCCTTTTCCTCACTTATACTCACACTCACGCCCATACTTTATACAAATTTCAAGTTTAACAAAAGGTAAAAATGATACATATAATTTTCTCTCAAAAGAAGAGTAGACAATGAAATATTTCAAAGTACCATTCATATTGCAAGTTCGTTATGTAGGAGTCGATAAAATAATTTTGTTCGATGAGATGGGAAATACTATCGACTCATCTCGTACAATGACTATACGACTTCCTATAAATGCAAATATGTTCGATATTTTCTAAACGTACCTATAGTAAAATTAGTCATATTAGAAAACAATAATAAAAGAATATTCCGTTTCCATGTTTAATTTCAGTATAGAAATGCACTTTCTTGGTATTAGTTAATTAAGCGTAATAAAATTGTAAAATGCATTGCACGTCGATTATTGCAGGCTTTATATGCCTTGATAAACAGGTACACGTTTCGTTACGAATGCTGTCAGTCCTTCGATTCTGTCTTTCGTGTCCACAATTTTGTTGTAACATTGCCTTTCGATTTCGAGTCCATCTACGATGGATACCTCCAAACCTTTTGATATCGCAACTTTTGCCACCCTATGATACAGTAAAAATAAAAAATTAATATCATTTGTCGGAACATAAATTGCATAAAAATTGTTATGTATCTCTTTCTAACTAATTTTCATATTTGATGTATAATTGATACATACTTGACTCCAAGCGGTCCATTAGGCAATATTTCTCTGGCGATGGATAGAGCAACCTGGTAAGCAGCATCACCTTCTTTGTTCTGTGGAACGACTTGATTTACCAAACCAATCTCCATGGCATCTTCACCGTCGAGTATACGCGATGTATAAATGAGTTCCTTTGCTTTGGCAGGCCCAACTATTCTTGGAAGCCGCTGTGTACCACCAGCCCCTGGTATAATAGCCAATTTTGTTTCCACGAGACCCATTTGAGCTTCCGCTGCGGCGACTCTAATATCTGTAGCTAATGCCAATTCTAATCCTCCGCCAACAGCTATGCCATCTATAGCTGATATCACAGGAGTCGGTAGCGATTCTATGGTATTGGTAATGTCTCTTAACGAAGAAACAAAATTGGAAACCTCCGAATTATCCATCTTCAATCTTTCTCGTAGATCTGCACCGGCGCAGAATATCTTTGGAACCAAGCTACGAACGATCAGCACTCTCAACTTTGTGTCTTCTTTGATGCAAGAAATAGCATCGCTCAGTTGGTTGACTAAATTCTTTCCAAGCGCATTGCGAGCGGCTGGCCGGTTTAATCCCAAGACTACAATACCATTATCCTTCCCATCCAAATATTTCAGCGTAACTTCTTTAGCGTCGTCTTTAGGGTTTAGCATTACATTGGTAGAAAATGCTCTGGTTGCGCATGTACATAGAGAACGAAAGGTAGGGTTGAATTTGATGTTTGTTATTAAAGGACCCATTATGTATAGTTAACGTATAGGTGCTTCAGCTTTAGAAAGTCTGGTAAAAGTGGAACCTAAAAGTTCGTAATAATAATAGTAATAGTACATAAGAATAGATAGATATGAAATTCTTTTTTAGTTCTTCTTATGATATTTATAATAGAGTCGGTATTGAGTTGTAAAATGTTTATAGTTCATAAACATGGATATATTTGTGATAGATATGAATTGGCGATAAAGATTTTTTCAAGAGAGGCTTCAGAAATAGTTAAACACTAATGGAATGTATTAGAAAACTCTCCAGTATACTCAGGTTATAGTTTACAAGTGTGAATGTTATTTATATGACTTGCATTTCTACAAAGAATATTTGTTTGGACACTAAACGAAGAGGTGAAGATTGTAATAGAGAATTGAAAATGTCGGAGAATCAAGCTAATCGCACTATTATCAAATATTTACGAAGAAATGTATGTAGATTGAAACACAAGTGTACCTTGGCTTTTTGAAACTGTACGAGGTCGTAATCACCTCCTTGGACTTTATGCACTGTCTCGTTTCACCAATAACATGACAACATTATTTTGTGGAAGGGAGGATCGTGGAAAGTTTAAACATAACAATGTAACCTCCACCCCACCTTCAGTACCGCCGCGACAACGATAGACGACGACGGTGCTGTGTTGTGGAGGACAAAAAAATAAAAAATGTATTATTGCTGGCGGCCATGTTGGACTACATCACCTGATGGAAACGTCAAAAGCTCGTCAACATACCATAACACGTGATTTTATGATAAATTGAAGTGAATGAAGATCATAAAAGTTACTTATTTAACAAGTATATTATTCTATAATATTATAAATAGCGTCGGATCATATATTTTTGTAGATATTTTAGAGAAATAGGTTTGGGACCACATTTTTTGAGCGATCAGTATATTTTTTTGGCAAGGAAGAAATATATATAATGCATCAAAACTTTGAAAATATTTTATGCATATATTCAAAGTAATATTGCAATTTTGTTGAAGGTACATGGTTTTAAAAGTAGTATACGTTCTTTAGTTTACATTCATTGATTCAGAGAAGTTAGTTTTGATCTTGAAGTATTCATTTATTACACTTGACAACTTTATTAATTTAAAGAGAGATACACCTATTAAGGGGAGAAATAGGTTTAGGAATATGTTTTTTTAGTGATTTGCATGAATTTTTTTAGCAAGAAGGGAATGTATATAATTTAATGAAACTTTGAGAACATTTTATACACGTATTCAAGTAAATATTGAAATTTTTTGGAAGTATTTCCTAGGAAAATGTGGAAGATATCAGCTGCCATGGAGGTCACCATTAGACGTAGCTGTTTGTCTACATTCCAGAAGTCACAGTTTTCATTCCAAACCAATATGGTTTTAAATTTACTTTAAGGATTTGTCTAGAGGTGTTTAAACAAAGGAGAGTGAAACCTTTTTAAAGAAGCATAAGTTTTTACCATTTCATAACTTCCTTTGTAATAAAAAAAATTTTAATCTTTCCTCAACTATAGCAGGTTGACATCAGTTTGGTATAACGTGTACTACATTTTCATAATTGTCCATATTCTCAAAACTACGCCTTTCAAACAATAGACCTTAGCCTATGATTGCGAATGCCTACAACACAAGTCATGAAACATTAATTGAATTAATTTGTAATCAGTTTAGAATATCTAAAAATATATCCAATAGATACTTTTGTTTCTCACCCTTCTGTAGAATTTTTGCTGTCTTGCGAACAGTCTCCGTTTACTTATCCTTAATTCTCAAAACTTTTTCAATGCGAAACTGTTCAAATTCGTTTAAATCTTGGCGCCAATTCACAGCCGTGGCGCAAGGAGGTGACTCCGACCTGCGCATGCGCACTGTTTCTAGCGCCAGTGACGTATCTATAACGACCAAAAAATATATAAAATTTTCCGAAATCATGCATTTTATATGTTTACAGCAATGTACGAAAAAGTTCTAAAATTATGTTAACTTATCAATCTCTTGTTTAAGCCCCGACTTGAATTTTTAATTGCAAATGTTGTAATTGAATTTTTAATTGCGGCGAAAGGAGGTGACTCCGACCTGCGCATGCGCACTGTTCCTAGCGTCAATGACGTATCTACTACGACCAAAAAATATATAAAATTTTCTGAAATCGTGCATTTTATATGTTTACAGGAATGTTGATATATTGTATGGTAACTTATCAATCCCTTGTTTAATTACCAACTCGAATTTTTAATTGCAAATATTATTTATAACTGTAACTGTGCAGAATGTATTCTGTAATGGTTAGCTAGAATTACGTTTCGCAGTTGCATATAATTCCCATCCTACAATTACATTTAGTACTCGCGATCGTTAATCGTTAATTAGATTTAAGTTGAGTGGCCCAGATTCCGATCTGTATCCGTAATGCCAGATTTGGCTCCCAGTCGTGCATGCGCACTGATTTTTGCGTCAGTAAAGTATCTAATACGACCATAAAACTGGTGCCCTTAGTCGCCCTAAAGAAAAATAGAATTATAAATGAAAATTGGAAATACTTCTACAATAATATTGTGTGGATAAATTATAACATAGAGATAGGTGTTAAAATAATTTTACAGACAAAACAAATTTTTTATAACTAAAAAAATGATTTTCATGATTTTGGCGCCAACCGTTGCTATGGGATCATATATTGTTTCCTATAGCTACAGCACTGCGCGCTCAGCTTTTCTCGGCGCGCATGCGCAAGCGTGACCCAAATCTGCCATCACGGATCTGTATTAACATTGGTAGATAAATATAATCTAGATAAAGTAGTTCAAACTTCTCTCGTAAGATGACGATAGTATAACCTCAACAACGTCATTCGATCTATCGATTATCGACGTTCATTTCAATATGTTCCCTTAAAAGTCAAATTATCCAAATATTCAACATTTTCGATCATTTCTCGCATTAAAAACATCGAGTATATAGAATTTCTTTCGAGTTGCCGCACCACTACCATCGATGTACCATTTGATAAGAAAATTGGTGACGTTAAATGTTCGCGTTTGACGTTGGCTCGAGATACGGTTCGATAGTATCGAGCTTTTTTGGCAGGTCGAAAGAAAGATGTCCTTCGATGGTAGATTAGAATGTTATTAGTCATTCGGTCTTGTGTTTGTAAGTAAATATCAGCTGGATGCGCAAGAGGAAACGCAACGCGATTCCGTGACAGGACGTAACTGTGTCTCTTTCGTCGAATCCAGGAATCGAGATGAGTCTTTTCCAGAACTCCTCGCCTTTCGACGCTGACGTCGGTGAGCGATAAACCTAGTTCCTAGCCTTAATTCGCTTATAATTACTCTTCCAGATCGGTTGTTCGCTCGATAAGTCAATGTTTCCTCTGGTGACAGCTAGTTCGTTAACCTCTGCGATTCTGCTCGTCCTTTCCTTCCTTAAATCGTGGATTCTACGTTTAACGGACTCACCAAGCGGTTGTTGACACTTGACCTCCAATTAACACTTTGCTGACCACGTACAATAACATGGCTCGATTCAAATTCCTGTAACACATAACCTGTGATATGGCTGTTGATAACAGTAAATCTTTAATAATTCCCTTAATTTTTCTCTAGAACCATTCCAGGACTATGTTCTTTAAAATTTTTACATTATCGTCATCTTTCGATGGTTACACAAGTATTCAGCCGTGTTTCACTGATTAGTGTTATGTGAAATTATTAAACAAGTTGTGAACAGTTCTTTCTAGCAAAGCAATGTATAAACATTTGTTTTTCCTTTGTGCAAGCAGAGAAGTCTATGTCAGCATTTCGAACATTAATTCTTGCTTAGTGGTTGCCAAAAGTATCTTCGATTTTAGTTTGCATACAATCAGTATGAATGCTTTTATTTTGTACACCTATAGTGCAACATAAAGCATTAACATTCCAGATTTTACAAATTACTTTATTCTCCTCACTGTCTTTTTTCTCTATGAAAAAATTTGCATGTAGCAATAATTTATGCATGTACTGTTCTTTAATTTGTAGTAATAGCAAGATAAGGGATATTGAAATAAAAATCTCTGATTTCAGTGAATGATTTGAAAAACAATAGATCATAACAATTAGTATACAGTACCAAGAACCATATAAATTATATAGCGAAGCCGTTATTAAAAACTGAAATATTATTTCGTAATTATTAATTTATACTACATTATGTATTATATTTTCACCATTATGGCTTGTCGCAATAGAGAAAGCAACTAGCGAGAAGAATATGTCAGAAGAATGGGGGAAGATAATGGATATCTGTGACAAAGTAGGAACCTCTACTCAAAGTGCAAAGGATTGTTTACGATCGATTGTCAAAAGACTGTATTCTCCCGATCCACACATTGTTATACAAGCGTTAACAGTTAGTATATTTTGTAAAATAACCTACTTTGAAATAACAGTCTTCGAAATATGCTTTGATACCTAATGTTAATAATTGATTTACATATAGTTGTTGGATGCGTGTGTAAGCAATTGTGGTAAAACGTTTCACCTGGAAATTGCATCGAGAAATTTTGAGAACGATTTGAGAAAGTTAGTTAATCATTCCCAGCCGCAGATAGCAGAAAGAACAAAGGGTCTTTTGAAAAAATGGGCCGAAGGTGATTTCAAAAGCGATCCTCAACTAAATTTAATTCCAAGTTTGTACAACAAATTGAGAAACGAAGGTCACAAGTTCACTACTCTCTCAGATATGGTAAGCTCCTTTATTTTTAAATTCATTTATAAGACATGTATTGCTATGTTTAATCTTGAGTTTAAATAGTCAGTAACAAGATAACATTATCTTCTATTAATGTTCTATTGTCTTTCGTTTGTTTTCTTCCATTGAGCAAATAATTATTTTATGGAACTGAATGTAAATATTTGTATACGACATTAGATTATATTTTATAAATTATTTATTTTTTGGAATATTATTAAAATGCTTGCTACAAAGTATAAATTTTATCTCGTTGTTCTGGCACTGTTTGATTTCTCATTGTAAGGATTGCGAGTACGCTGTGCTATCCCAGTGTCGATTATGTCTCGTGAAACCTTAAAAATTATATACAGGAAGATAAATAAATAAATATTAAAATGATTGAATTTGTATGAAATCCACAGAAAAGCTTACTGCGTAAAAATCCAAATGTGGTAACAAATTCACAGGAAGAGGAAGATCTTGCAAAAGGTATTTCAAAATATTTAAAAATACTTGTTAATTTTGTTTATCGATAAGTATCAAATTAATTGTGTTCCGTTCCAGCCATAGAACTTTCACTTAAGGAAACTAAAGCACAGAGTCAAGTGCTCTCTTCGCATAGTTCACCAGCATCAAAGAAGAGTACCAGTTTATACCCAAACGTAAGTTCTGCTCTTGGTACTTCCAGCAGTTCTGAAGGCAGGAAGGTTCGTGCTCTCTATGACTTTGAGGCAGCAGAAGATAACGAATTAACATTTTTAGCTGGAGAAATAAGTAAGAATCAAATGAAGTTTTGTAAAATTTCTTTCGAAGGAATTATATTTTAGTTACAACCAAAATTAATGCAATATATATGTGTATATATATATATGCTAGAATAAAATGATTAAATTTCAGTTAACATCTTGGATGACTCCGATCCAAATTGGTGGAAAGGCACCAATCACAGAGGCGAAGGACTTTTTCCTTCGAATTTTGTTACTGCAGATTTATCTGTAGAGCCTGAACAGTTCACAAGTAAGATTCCATATATCTTAAATTACGCATAATCAATGACGAAACGTTACACATAAATTTATACACAGAGTTAGAACACAGTAATAAAAAAATGGTTCAATTTGCTGAAGAAGTAGAAGTGAAAACGGTAAAGAGGGAGCCAGAAGTGATCGAAGTTGAAATAGATGAAAGAAAAATGGATAAACTTCTACACTTGCTGCACGAAGCCGATCCTCAGTGTGATACATCTGATCCACAAGAAATGATCGACTTAGAAGGTAATGCTTTATATTAATACTGTAATATAACTGTACTGTATATTCTTTCAAATATCGGACAAAGATCCGTCCTCAACATTTTTTATGTCGATTTTTTATCACATTTTAGTAAAATATGATAAAAGAAAGAAAAAGAGCCCTCGTTGGATACTCTAGTTTTTTCAACAGAAAGTAAAGAATGTTACCATTTTTTAAAAATTCAGAAAATTCCCAACGAAAAACGTAGTTTTAATTTTGTTTCTTGATTAATTTTCCACATTAATAAATAAGTTGAATAGATTTCAACTCAGCCAATTACGAAGCTAGAGGGTTCAATAAAGATTTTTTTTCTTTGTTTTATCCTATTTTACCAGAATATAATGAAAGATCGACATTGAAGATTTCGAGGTCGTATCTTTGTCCGATTTTTCAGAGAATCGTTCAACTATACATCTAATTTATCGTATTTATATTTGAAATTAATGGTACAGAACAAGTGACCGCGATGGGACCGCTGATAGATGCAGCTTTAGAGAAAGTGGACAGGAGGCACGCGCAGCTGACTCAGTTAAGTTCTGATTTGGTGGATGCTCTTAATTTATACCATACGTTGATGCGAGAACCTCCACCTCCCACAACGTCTAGCTACACCCTACCCAAGATGCCACCGCATATAAATCCATATCAATTTCAAACTCCAGGACCACCACATGTAAGCGTCAACATACTCAGCGTTAAAAACTTTGTCCGCATTACCACAGAACAGGAGAAATTAAATACTTACAGCCTATCGAGGTTGTTGATAGCGCTGGGCAATGTTATTAGCTGTGTGAAACTTGCAGCTCACTTTGTGGAAGCTCATAAATAAACTGTGGATTTTTATGAATTTATAGGAAATTGGAATGTGGAAGAAACTAGAAAATGCACACAGTATGCAATAATATACAAAAATATTGAAAATAAAGGTTATACCATAACATTTTCAGAGTAAAATACATTTTTATGTAGGTCCAATTTTTGTAGACACGTTTGCAAAGATTTTATTTATAATAAAGATTCGCAGTCTGCTCATAAATAATTAAGAGTTCTGACTTCATTTTCGATAGTTCTATAGTTCCTGATTAATGAAACTAATAGTTCTATCAGTACGAACTATTGAGTAATTTATTAAATAATTTTAGGTGATTATCCAAGAATTCTTGTGGTTTTATAGTTATTCTTTTGGTTTCATGCACTTAAAAGTGTTTAATAAATGATCCAATGTTACTAATTGATAGAACTATTAGTTTAATTGAACGGGACCCATAGAATGATTGAAAACGAAGTCATAAGTCTTAATTGTGTATGAACTTCCACAAAGTGAGCTGCCAACTTCACACAAACAATGTTATCAGTTTTATTTTCGTCTTTTACGGCATCTGTGGTAGTGTGGATCAGGTTTCTCTGCTGTGTGTACATGTTTAATGTTGCTTGCAGGGAATGTTTTCTAGTTACGATACTTAAAACGACACGTTTTCTTGATAGATATTTAACGGGGTGCCTCCACCTCATCAACCTTCTTTTTCTATCGGGGCTGGTTCATCTGTACCATATGGTACCAACAATCCAACGAACGAATACATAGGGCCTGCTAGCATGCCAAACATGACATTACCCCAACATTTTCACATGCAATCAGGACCACATCAGCATCCTCCTGGTCACTCTCAGGGTCCACCAGTGCTTGAACATAATAGCCTCCCTTATTCTCAGCAAGGGTATGTGTTAACATAAGTGTCTTAAAATTCCTATTGAAAATGTAGATACATAACAATTTAAATATATATAATGGTGACAACTGTAGTGGTGGCATTGTGTCCACTATTTCAATATTTACAGTTTACGCTGGGCGAAAAAGCAAAATTTTCTTTTAAAACTGTAGCTAACTATACAGAGAAATATTGTACTCTTTCATTGCTCTATAGGAGGATTACACTTGGGGATTAGACTAAAGCACCCTATGATCTGATCTGATACCACAGTAGGTCTCCATTTGCCCGAACAAAACTTTACGCTGTATTTGAACCAAGATCTAACCCAGGCCTACTAACCTACTAACTACAAATATAAATATAAGATAATTTCCTCGTAGATCTAGCCATCACACACTATTGATTTTGCTGAAATTTCGTTTTATTCTTCATTTTTTAAATCCACTAACCCAGACCTTTTTTTTTGCGGTGACCAAGGCACGCCCAGCAAAGCGGACCCCTAAACCAGCTCAACCCTGCGAGATATGAAATATGTCCACTGTTCACTCACGGTTAAACATGCGGCCGAAAACATATACACCCCCATTTTGTTAAGACAAGGTTCGTCAAATGCCCCTTTTTTTATTTATGCAAGGTTACATACACCTTTTTGTTATTACGACAAGGTCCCCACAAGGGATATATTATACTTCTTTTTCTTCTAATTACCCAAAGTACATATTATACTTCTCTTTTACCACTGTTATTCAAATGCATCCATTAACTGAACCATCCAGTTTCGTTGCAAGTTCTAATAAATGGAGTCCTACTGCGATTAAAATTTGTCACCATATCTTATACCTTTATAAAACATTTTTAAATATAGAATACATGTACCCTGTATTTGATACAGCGATATAGCATTACTGAGCATTTGACCACTACTTTGTTACAGTATTCTTAGATTCATTAACATATTCTTGGCATAGGCATCGTTATTGAATAAATCTAACGATAACATAATATTATGATAAAATAATTTGAAAGTTTAGTGTGATACTTAATGAAACGCAGTTGACAAATAAACATATTTGATAATGTTGTGCAACAGATATCCACCTCAAACTGGTTCTATGACAGGACCCTATGGTCCTCCAGGGCCAACAGGATCTTCAGCAAATCAGTCATCTCAGTATGCTCCGTCGAATGGGCAACGCATGATGTGAAAGGAAGTTGCATTTCAAATTCACCCTGTACTCTAATTCAAGCTGTACAATATTACTATATTATAATTATTTAAATAAACATACCCGAAGTAGCCAAAGATACTCGGCTTTTGATGGGAGTTTTGCATTCGAAGGTTATCGTCTAAGCTTACTACGCAGACAAAGGTATCTAAAATTGATGGGAGGATGACGATTCTATTTAATTCATTGACAGTTCTATTTAAAAGCTTATCTATTCGTTTTATTCTTTAAAGAAGTCAATTTTGTCCTGATCGGTATCTGATACTCTACTACTCTACTTTGTGAACACCGTTATGACTCATAATACTTGTAATTGGCATCAACCATGGAATATGATTGTTGTCCTATGTACACCAATACGTAATCTTAAGTTCTTGAACTTTGTCTAATAATGTATCGTGTACAATCATACATTATGAGTTATGCTATCCGTTGCGATACACATAAATAGAGTAGTGAATGAAACAGTATGGCAGACGGTGGAAACTGTATCAAGAGTTTGATCGTATTTTATAGTTTTTTACTGTCATTCATTCTCGATAAATAATTGTAAAGCCTTGATATGCATTCTGCTGCACATGAATCCTTTTTTAAAGTAAAGCTTGCGTAACAGTGTGGCTTGGAAAGCTGCACAAGTGAAATATTGATTTAAATCTAAAAAATAATTATAACGAGACTTGTCCACTATGTATAACATCTATTTCCAATTAATTGTTTAACTAGGAGGACTTTCTATAAAATGTTAGCGCATAATATTGTCGGTCTTCGAGTTAAAAGAAGGAAAATGAAAGAAGATAATGACTGTATTCTCTTAAGATTAGTTTCAATTGAAATTCGAAGAAAGGCGATTTGAATTCTATTAGGATAAGTGAAATCTGAAGACTTTCTTCGCCAATTGTCTTTATTTTTGGTTTACGTCCTAAGTTTATATTCAGAAAGCGGAATACAATGTTATTTATTAATACTACTAATAAGAAATAAAATAACGAATGTTAATAAGTATTGATTCAATAAATAATTGTTATATGATTCAGGAGTTACTGAATTACAAATGTAAGGGTTTAGCGATTCTGATGATTCATTTCATTCGTGACTCAGGAATTACAGCACTTAAATTAAATGTATGATAAGCAAATGTCTTGTGTAAACTATTCGCTAGTAATGTTTAAAGAACAAGATATTGAAATAGAGAAATTATAAAGCTAGGGTTAATTGAAATTATATATTTGTTTATATGAATGTCATATGTAATGATGTATAGTAGTACCGCAAATGCGCATAATTCTGGAAGCAAAATCTATGTACTGATTGCCATATTCAATAAGTAAGTTTTTGTAACCCAATTAAATAACTAATTGGAATGTTCATTTTTCTTGTTATGGCGATCGGTAATTCCCACTTGCAATGTTCTTGCAAAACGGTTATAAGAAAGGCATTCTAATAGTTTTAAACTCTTGCATAACGTTACCAACATTTGCGACATTGTAAAATAATAAGTGCATTATTGAACTACGAAATGTTTCAATTTTTTAAAATTTGAACTGATACAAAGAAAATATTATTAGGCAAGAAAATATTTACAGTTCCTTTTGGTTGTTTAAATCGTTTTCATTGAAATGAATAGTCATCTACATATAACTTATCTAACAGTCATCTTTCTCAATAAAGATGCAGATCAGGGCCGGTTTTAGCAATATTGGCGCCCCGGGCAAGATTATCGTTGCGCCCCTTCAGAGGCTTAAAATTTTTAAGAAAAACAGACAAGATAATAATATCAAACGATGAATCTGTAGCTAGATTGTAAAGATTGTTAAACTACAATATATAGCAGCTTTACTAATCTACATTGGACTGGGACGCCCCCAAAAATCTGACGCCCCGGGCGGTTGCCCGACCCTAACGCCGGCCCTGATGCAGATGTTATGTATAATAACTTTATCATCTCTCAAGAAGAGATAAAAATTTATACGTGCGCTTTTCAACAGATTACTGACAATTATAAACAAGTTGAACGTTAAAGTGGTTCTTTTTCAACTGTACTAGTCAAAACAAAACTCAAATACAGAAAGTATTAATAACGATATATTTTCTATAATAAAATTCTGAAATTATTATTTGATTATGATTTTTAATAAAAAAAAAAGTAGTGATTGATACAATTACATTTGCAATTAATTTTTCACGAATTATTTTATCCACATAGTCGTTGTATGATCGAGTTCACGGCAACTTCGAGACAATAATCGAATTGAAGAATAAGCTACAAGTGGTTGCCGCATAAAAGAAGTACACCAGCTCCTACGAGGTGACAACCGACTCGACAAATCTGCCAGCATGGGTTGACGCATAATAGGACCATGCCTGCGCCTACGAGATGGTAACCAAACCGACACACCGGGTAGCTTAGGTTGCCGCATGAAAGGGGCACCCCTGTGCCTGCGAGGTGACAACCGTATCGACACACAAGTGTAAGGATATTTATTTAGAGATACGTCGAAAACTGTCAAAATTCCAAGACAACACGCTATATATCAGAAAAAATCAAATCGAAATACAAATTGAATGACTAATCAATAAATTACTAACACAAATTGATAAACATAACTGACAACTATAAAACACACAAACATACCTAGTGGTTTAAATATAAACATTCATTCAACATTTAGGTTAAACTTTATTTTGGCGAACCCAACATTTTTAAGTTTTTTTTACATAAGCCTGTAGATTTCGGCGAGTGACTGGTATTTGTCAGGAATTCGTCCCCGTCGAGAAAATAGGCCCCAACCAATTCTGTTAATTCGAAATATGACAGTTTTAAAAAATAGTTATAACAATATAAAAGTAATACATAATGTAGTCCGCCATCACCGAGAATCTGTTTTACCGACAGAGGGTATGGCTACAAGACAATATGGCGTCGAAAGTGTCAGTCAAACTTCTGAACTAGTGGATTCCTCGCCTTAAAACTAGCATTTTCGAATTTTTCTCAGCAAAATTTACAGGATTATGCAAAAGAAACTCAAAAATTTTAAGTGCAGCCAACATTTACATTACAATAGATTACACAAGCTACTAGTGATTGCCGCATAAAAGGAGCACCCTGTGCCTACGAGATGACAACCGTACCGACAAACAGGGGGCCTCTCTGCGTCTACGAGATGGCAACCAAACTGACAAACCGGCTAGCATGGGTTGCCATATGAAAGGGGCACCTCAGCGCCTAGGAAATTACAACCGTACCGACATACAGGCTAGTGTCTGCTGCTGCATACCAGAGGCACCTTTGCGCCAACGATATAACAACCGGGCCTACTAACAGGAAAGCCACGAAATTCAAGTGATCATTTCTAGCAAAGTAAACAGTAAATTGAACCCTTATTTTATACAGATATGTATTAAGATGTCAATTTCAAGTTGTCAATATTTTATTTTTGAACAAACCACCTAACGTAACGAAAAATGTACGCCATGTCTCGGGAAACCGTTCAAGTTTGTCGTGAAATAGTTTCTATCCTCTGTCGCTAGATGGTGCCACTGTCATGAAAAATATTCGAAACCTAAATTCTCTACATGTAATTGTTGATTTGCACACTTATAATTGACTGATATCAAGTCTCTAAGATAAGAATAAAAGCTTGTCTAACAAAGAATAACCGAGCAGTCAAATAAGCATCGCAAGTAAATCGCAGAACAGTGCTTTTATTCGTCGTTTATTATTCAATAAATAAATTGAGTTCGGAAAGCAACAAACTATAAGCGTTTTAACTCGTCCAAAAATGACACGAATGAAAACAAAAAACTAAATTGGTTATTTTCGTCTCAATATCAGCTACAATTTTCATATGACAAAAAATCGACTTCCATTTAAAAAAAATGGCCGCTATGAAGAAATATCTTAAGTAATGCCATCTATAATCGAATTGATAACTCCATTACCTGCTCCCCTCGGAATCATGAAACTTTTGTCTGAAACATTTTTTGCTAAAACCCTATGTTTTCGAGTTGCTACCGCGTCCAAGTTAAAATGCTCTATCGCCTGAAGAAAGGTACGCTAGGCGATGCTAGATAAACCTCCTCGGTTTGCTATTAAACCTAAAACAAAACAATAACTTTCCTATAAATCGGGAAGTGAAAAATACCTTCATTTTTCATCTATTGCATTCCGCAATAGCCTCGTTCAAATTCATTATTCGTTTAGCCCATTCTTTAATAGATTCTTCGTCTTTCCTTTCTTTTTCGTTAACTTCTCATTGTATAATGCAAGGGCGAAGGGCTCTCCCTATTTAGTGGCTTTGCTCGGATTGTGCGAACACTTCTGTAAATTACCTGATGGGTAAGGGTGCCGTCGTCGGGTTAGTCACCGCGGGCGACGCTCTATCGATCCAGTCGCCTTTGGAGGGGTGGAATTATAGGCACAGACAGTTTGAGAAGAGGCAGAGCGAGAGGGACTTTGATTACAAAGCTTCAACCGCAGCTGAGCTGTTGCCTCACTTGCGAGAGACCTTTGTCGATAATATTTAACTCATCCACAGTATCTACTTATCTCAAGTGATCATCATTGTTTTTTTCATACGTTTACCGTTAATTCAAGTATAAACATTCTGTACTTATATTATTTAGTACACCTCTAAACATTATTTTTGCCATTATAATTCTTAATTTACTTTTATTTGCAAGTATAATTGTAAAAGTTTACTTGGAGCTTCAGGATCTTGTTTTTTAATGAAACATAAATTATTAGTTTAAATTAAAGTACACGGCACAATCAACTCTTATGTATTCCACTTTCCCAAGTGATATTACTATTTTTATTGTTGGACGTTACAAGTTTAAACGTAAAGGTAGCAGCCATGAAGACTGTATAAGGAGTCCTAATTGTGTAGTGTAGAAGTGTTATCAAAATTCCGACCTTGAAGTTATGAATATTTCTACCACTCCTGGCGCAACTGAGCACAGCTACGATATATATATATGTACACAGGGTGTTCCAAAACTCGGGGAGGAGCCGGAAATGGGGGGTAGCTGAGACGATTCTGAACAACAATTTCCTTTGCAAAAATGTCGGATGGGGCTTCGTTAAGGAGATATTAAGCGAAAACCCCGACCAATCAGAGCGCGCGTAGACCGTTGGAGCGGCCGCGGTAGCGTAGGCTACGCGCTGGTGGCCGCGCTTGCACGCGAACAAGTGACTCGACGTGCATCGAAGCATCGACCTAGCGCGTAGCCTTCGCTACCGCGGCCGCTCCAACGGTCTACGCGCGCTCTGATTGGTCGGGGTTTTCGCTTAATATCTCCTTAACGAAGCCCCATCCGACATTTTTGCAAAGGAAATTGTTGTTCAGAATCGTCTCAGCTACCCCCCATTTCCGGCTCCTCCCCGAGTTTTAGGACACCCTGTATATTATCATCACATATGACATATATATAGGGTGTCCCAAAAATGTTGTAACACCTTGAAATGGGTGTCCCAAAAATGTTGTAATACCTTGAAAAGGGTGGTTCGGGAGGTGATTTGAAACAAGTTTTTCCTTAGGGAAAATGTTGTCCGAGACTTCGTTGAGGAGATATTAACAGAAAACCCCGACCAATCAGAGCGCGAGTATGCCGGTGGAGGGGGCGCAGTAGCGTAGGCTACTTAGTAGGCGGCCGCGCTCCTCGACCAATCAGAGCGCGAGTATGCCAATGGAGCGCCCCCGGATTGGTCGAGGTTTTCTGCTAATATCTCCTCAACGAAGCCTCGGACAGCATTTTCGCTAAGGAAAAAGTTGTTTCAAATCACCTCTCAAACCACCTCCTTCAAAATGTTACAACATTTTTGGGATACCCTGTATATGTATATCGTAGTCTGTGCGCACTTGCGCCGCGAGTGGGCGAAATATTCATAACTTCAAGTTCGGGATTTCGATAACAGTTTTCTAGTAACTTTCTTAGGGAGTTGGATCTCCTTATACAGTCTTCAAGATTTAACTCATCCACAGTATCTATTTATCTCAAGTGATCATCATTGTTTTTTTCATACGTTTACCGTTAATTCAAGTATAAACATTCTGTACTTATATTATTTAGTACACCTCTAAACATTATTTTTGCCATTATAATTCTTAATTTACTTTTATTTGCAAGTATAATTGTAAAAGTTTACTTGGAGCTTCAGGACCTTGTTTTTTAATGAAACATAAATGGTATGAAATATATGTACTCGATTTTATTATTAGGTTGTTCCGAAAGTTTCTTTCGTGAGTTTCACTCAATTATTTTATGTGGTCGTGTTTATATAAATAGACAATCTAATTTCATAGATATCCATGTTGTAACAGTAATGGAGCAAAATGAATCGTGCACAATTCAGTAATGTAACATAAAATATAAAATGTTGTGCATGTATTACTTATTAATAAAGCGAAAGAAACTTTTGGGACAACCTAATAGTTTAAATTAAAGTACACGGCACAATTAACTCATATATTCCACTTTTCCAAGTGACATTACTATTTTTATTGTTGGACGTTACAAGTTTAAATGTAAAGGTAGCAGCTCTAGTAGTTTTTTAATGGTGTAGATAAGAATAAAGCGTATTTTTAGTGCAAGAAATGTTGTTTTCATTCAAGAAAGGAGATAGAATATTTGTTCATATCTGTTGATAAATTCATCACCTTCCTGGCGGACCCTTATGGGCCCACGGCAGTGATGGACATTCATGTGATTTTTCCCTCGAGGGATTCCTTTCTGTGCATGCGTACGCGACGTCACAGCTACATGTCGTCTGCTACCATACATGTATCTGAACCGCCAAAGGAGGTGCATTTATAGGGCCTTTGCAACTTTCCAGCGTTTTTAACGGACAAATAAAGTACAAAAGTACTAGTGCTTCTTTAAATTCATATTTCTACTTCTTTCTTATGAGTTTTTCTGGAAGTATATATATGTAAACATTGTTATAAATTATATTATACATTATATTTTTTATATATATATATGCAATAACATACACTATATTACAATTTATATATATATAAATGTAACGTATAAAGAAATTTATACATACATATATATATATGTTATCGCATATGTATAGGCGTGTGTATACATGTTATAAATTAGTAATTTTTTTGTTATAGCTACTTTCTGGAAATGCTTGCATTTTTTTCCTCGATCGAACTACTGTAATTTAGTTTCAAGTCGATTAAAATATGAAATTAGTTTTATTTAAACGTATTCAGTTAATATTCGTAAGGTATATGCTTTCAATATATGATTGTATATGTATGTTTTATGTATTTGTGTCTCATGTTCATTTTTATCTGCAATATTTTTGTTCGAATACTGGTAAGGTTTTCTGCAGTCTCCTTACTCTTAGCAATAAATGTTGATATTCATATAATAAATCGGCTGGAGACGTAAAAACTAAAGAAATAATGAATTGTTTTCCACTTTTTATTGTACATCTATGCTATTTTCATTCATAAAAACTTTTCTCTTTCTCTATAACTTCCTTACAATTTGTTCCTTACTAGGATCCAATGGTACCCTAAATTCTAAGTAAGTGTATACAGCAGTGAGGACTGCAACGCTCGCTTCAATGCGCATGATCAGAAAAATCCCACGAATGTCCATCACTGGCCCACGGTATTAGTGGCGCCACCAACTCGTGCAACACTGGCATAAACTGGCGGGACATTCAAACAGGGATCAATGGAAATAATCGTATACCTTTTGAAGCAAACAAAATACTTTATTATTAGATATTATAGTACAGTACGTGTAGCCCGTGACACATTAAAACAGACCATTTAGTTACGTCCTAAACAAATAGCCCTCTTATTCCATAACCAACCATGATATGACCTACTGCACTTTCTGTCCTTCGTTCCCTCTCGCACCTTTCCATTCTCTCTCTCACGCACACTCTTACTTAATTTTTCTCTTCGCACTCTCGCTTTCTTTCTCTCTTCCTCTCCCCCCTTTTTTCTTTAACATTGCTCGCAAGCCAGTTGTCAACAGTATCGATTTCGTGTACAACGAGGTGGGGGAGAGAGGGGCGGGGGGGGGGGGGGGCAAATTCTGCTCAAACGGGACGAGCTTTTGTTAGAAAAAATAATTAACCTTCTTTTTAGAATTGTTGCTGAAGAGATAGATACCAACATACAGTAGTCTCGATTCGTTTCCGCGCATTTCCAAGCACTTCCGCGCGTCCGATTGGGTACACTTCGACGGAGGCGGGGCGTATTTACTCTCCTGGCGCGTCACTGGTACGAATAATTCGCTCGGAGGTCGGTAATCCTCGCATTTCAACGTTAAGTCATTCCTTTTCGTTAATATTCTCTGTTTTACATCTTTTAGCGAAGTGGCAGCGAGTCAGGAGAATGAATGGCTAGTTTTAGTTGTGTGTGTGTGTGT
>NC_071982.1:10388361-10396755 GCF_026283585.1 Hylaeus volcanicus
CGGACTACACTATAGCTTGAGCAGTCCATGTATGTATGGTCGAAGGTCACAGAATAGGTACAACCCATGAAGACTGTATAAGAAGATCCAACTCCATACGAAAATTACTAGAAAACTGTTATCAAAATCCCGAACTTGAAGTTATGAATATTTCATCCACTCGCGGCGCAAGTGCGTCGGATTACGATATATACAGGGTGTCCCAAAAATGTTGTAACACCTTGAAAGGGGTGGAAACAACTTTTTTCTTAGCGAAAATGTTGTCCGAGGTTTCGTTAAGGAGATATTAAGCGAAAACCCCGATCAATCAGAGCGCGAATATGACGGTTGAGCGGAGGCTACGCGTTAGGCGGCCGCGCTTATACGCTACCACGGCCAATCCAACGGTATACTCGCGTTCTGATTGGTCAGTGTTTTCCGTTAATATCTCCTTAACGAAACCTCGGACAACATTTTCGCTAAGGAAAAAGTTGTTTCAAATCACCTCCTGAACCACCCTTTTCAAGGTATTACAATATTTTTGGGACACCCTGTATTCTTGTCTCGTGCCACTCTACTAAGTCCCACCTCTACTGTTCTTTAATACGCCGCGTAAGGCTCAACGAAGTTGAAAACTCAACAGTTATCGCTCAACTTATGACAACTCCAGTGCCAAACGTGGTGGCAACCCTGCAACAACGCATTTTCCCACTTTCTCTCTCTCTTTCTCTCCCTCTCCTTCTCTCCTCACTTCGTTAGTTTTCGAATCCTGATTCGCCGTGAGCCTTTCCTTGGAAACGTAGCCAAAATACTGACGGAATCGTGAGATCACCGTTCTGGAACCTTCGATTCGACCGTTGTTTAAAGGTTACAAGATGATTGGTCGTTTGATGAGTACCCACACGATCGAGACACGCTCCATGTCCGCGCTGCGACGCATAATTACGGATAAATCATGAGAATCCCACTTGCCGTTGAAAGACAATTGTTTTACAATTGGTTTACAATTGAAATAACTTGCGACAAGTTTGGAGATTGGTTCGTTTATTTTAATTCCTAGAAATAAATTCTCCATAAGTTTACATTTTGGTAATTAACTTCTGCCATTATCATAAGGAAAATGTTAATTATGCGTCCGTCACAGTCGATCCACGATTCTTCGACTCGTTCAAAATAGTTGCACAACCTACATATATAGACACGTATATATATGTACGTATGTGTGTATGTGTGTGATTTGTTTTTTTTTTTGTTGTTTCTTATCTTGTATGCGTGTACGCATGTATATAATAGCTACAAATATAGTCACAGGCCAACATTTCGTAGTACAACACAGCACAATCATTGTCGTATCATTATTATTATTTTATTTTTTTTCTTGTTTTCATGTTCGATAGGTTTCACATTATATTACGGTGTCGAGTTTAAATAATATAATCGTATAATAATATATAATATATAATATATAATATTAAAATTGACAAGATATATTCTATTGACTAGGCACACTTAGTTCATAACAAGAAGAAAATTGTTTCCCTTTCTCTCCTTCGTGTTTTCCCTTTCCACGTGGACACGTTCCTTTTATCCTTCATTCTTTTCATATTTACCCATGCAATTTCGCAGATTTTCGAGCTTCTGGTTCTCTACATTACCATTATCGATCGTTACCAATTAATTAGTAAACATGGATGCGTAGCTGCGTTGTTTATTGTATTAATAGCGTGATAGAAGAATGAATATATGTAGGTGCTGCAGAGATACGCGGTTCCGCGCGCCTGATTGGGGGACGCTCTCGCGGAGGCGGGGCTTATTCATTCGTCTGGCGCGCCATCAGTACAATAACTAGACTGCGGACCTTAATGCGAAATAAAAGAGATAGAACTGAGATTTTAATATAACAAATTAGTGACAGATATTGAAAACAGTCTAGTACAGATTAAATTAGACTAAATTATTATTAAATTCTTTAATCAAATTCTTTATGGAATTCTTATTAAATTAGGTTAAAAATAGTATAGATTACTCTACACATTAGATTAGACAAAATTAATAAATTAGATTATACATTAGACAAAATTCTTTAATCAAATTCTTTATGGAATTCTCATTAAATTAGGTTAAAAATAGTATAGATTACTCTATACATTAGATTAGACAAAATTAATAAATTAGATTATACATTAAACAAAATTCTTTAATCAAATTCTTTATGGAATTCTCATTAAATTAGGTTAAACATAGTATAGATTAGTCTACACATCGTACTAAAACAATAACGCACAGTAAATAAAGTAAAACAAAGAAAAGCGAAATAAAATCTTTGTAAAAGTACAGTTACAATAATTGAATCCAAATAGGAATTTACTTTATTTCTGCAGATATTGTAATATGAATTTTACTTTTAATATTTTTTTTCTGTTATTCCATACTGTCTGGATTTTTAGATACTTGCGCATCCAAACAATTTATATAAATGCATAAAAATCCGCAGTCTAAGAATAATAAAAGAGATTATATAAAGGTTGTTAAATGGTTGTTGTTTTATTTTATTTTCATATCGAATCGTTCATATTGAAAACCCCTTTAGATACAGTAGGTGAGACAGTCGAAAAAGTGTAACGTGAATAGTAAGAGAAAAAAGATTGAGTGCGCGCCTGCCCTTCTCTAACAACGCATGCGCGGTAGGATGGTCCTTGTTTCAATGATCTTTAAAATCTATGTTGAAAAATTTGTGGGCTACTGAACTTTATATACGTAGATGAATTGTAATGTCCATCAGGTTGAGACTTACATGCATATTAGAGTGATCCTTATTTCAATGATTTTTTAAAATCTACGTCACACGTCCCCTAAATATCTTGCAAATACATAAAAAAAAAATTCCTCCAAAATTAGAGCTCTTAATTTTACCATCAAAAATTGCATATGTATTTTCCATTTAAAGATTACGAATATTTGGGACACGTATTAAAATTAAGTTAACGTTAAAATTAAGAACTCAAACTTTGCAAGAATCTTATTCATGCATTTGCTAGGTATTTGGGTGGTGTGTAACCTATATTTCAAAAAATCATTGAAAGTGAGGATCACCCTAACAGAGTTTTAAAATTCTAATGTGCACGAAAACTTGGACAGAAACGGAGATACTCTCATTATTTGTTCTATTTCTCTCCGGATCTATTACACTATCTCCACTTACAGATGCTCCTGTAACTCTTCTACTCTACCTATATAATCTCTTTAACAACAACGCGTCGAGCGATTTCCTCGCAGTTCTTGGGGCTTCGCTGTTCACTCGTTTCTCCATTTCCTATCGTTAATGTCCACTCCGTTACATGGTTTACTCTGTTAGTAGCGCGTTAGAACAATGAATACGCGACACGAGCACTTTTGAGTGCCCTAGAGGTGCGTGATAGCGGCAACAGCGCTTCCAACGCGTGTGATTGGTGGATGCTTCGACGGAGGCGGGGAAAAGTCTCTCCATCCAATCCTTACGTTGGCTGCCAGATAAATTTATTCTTGAAAATTTCTGCTCGGATCAAATATTATTTAAACTATTGGAGAGTAAATAATCGAACATTTATCGTGGTATTTATTTTTGTAACTTCGTCAAAATTTATTCATTTCATTCAGTCTATTCGTTATATGCATATGCATATATGTATGCATATACAGGGTGTTCGAAAAATGTTGTAACACCTTGAAAGGGGTGGTCCGGGAGGTCATTTGAAACAACTTTTTTCTTAGCGAAAATGTTATCGGAGGCTTCGTTAAAGAGATATTAACGGAAAACTTCGACCAATCAGAACGCGAGTATGTCGGTGGAACGCGTTCTGATTGGTCGGGGTTTTCTGTTAATATCTCCTCAACGAAGCCTCGTACAATATTTTCACTAAGGAAAAAGTTGTTTCAAATCACCTCTACCTTGTATATACAGGGTATCTCAAAAATGTTGTAACACCTTGAAATGGGTGGTTCGGGAGGTGATTTGAAACAAGTTTTTCCTTAGCAAAAATGTTGTCGGAGGCTTCGTTCAGGAGATATTAGCGGAAAACACTGACCAATCAGCGGGCGCTCCATCGGCATACTCGCGCTCTGATTGGTCGGGGAGCGCGGCCGCCTAGCGCGTAGCCTACGCTACTGCGGTCGCTCAACGGTATACGCGCGCTCTGATTGGTCGGTGGTTTTTGTTAATATCTCCTGAACGAAGCCTCGGACAACATTTTTGCTAAGGAAAAAATTGTTGCAAATCACCTCCCGAACCACCTCATTCAATGTATTACAAAATTTTTGTGACACCCTGTATATTCACCACATATGGGTGACAGTGCTTTTCACTAAGGAGCTTAATAAATTAATTTTGAACGTGAGGTGTAAAGGAAAATAAATCTAGACAGAATTCATGAATTTTGACCAGGTTTAAAAAACGAAAACTATCCTAAATATTAGATTATATAATTATCAATTATACAGAACAGCATTTTAGCAAATTCTCAATGGTACTGGCAGTCAACGTGTTAAGCTTCATTGTTCACTCGTTTCCATTTGTTAAAGTCCACCCTCTCTTCTTCCTCTCTTTCTCCCTCTTTCACGCATTTTCTCCTTCTTGGGCACGCATACGCACACACATATTTAATAGTAAATATTATCGTCCCTTATCGTATTATGGAAAAATAGAAACTTCTGACAATAAAAACCAAACAAACGTGAATCCGTGACCAAGGGGTGTATCGGTGGCGCGCGAGTACCGATTGCGCGAACTTGGAATGGTTTCGAGATTCTCTCCTTCGATTCCACCCTTTTTAATAATGATCGCCACACCGATCGCGAAGTCTCACCCCCTCGACGCCTGTTTAATCGTTTAGAGTATCTGTAATTCGCTATTATTACACTTAACCTCTCCTAACCTCTATTCATGTCGCCATTCGTAGGTATTATTACACCTAATCTCTTCTCTTTTCTTTTTCTCTTTCGTTTTTCCTTCGTATTATCACACCTAACCTCTTCTTTTTTCCTTTCCTCTTTCGCTTTCCCTTCGTTTTGTTACACTTAACCTCTTCTAACCTCTCTTTCTGTCGCCATTCGTAGGTATTATTACACCTAACCTCTCCTAATCTCTCTTTCTCTCGCTTTCCCTTCATATTATTACACCTAACCTCTGCTAACCTGTCTTTCTCTCGCTTTTCCATCGTATTATCACACCTAACCTCTCCTAACCTTTCTTTCTGTCGGCTTTCGTACGTACTATTACACGTAACCTCTCCTAATCTCTCTTTCTCTTGCTTTCCCACCATATTATTACTCCTAACCTCTCTTTCCCTCGCTTTCTCTCCATTTCAAATTCCGAATCTTCTCGATCCTTGTTATTAACGTGCAAATTTGATTCCACGAAGTAGTTTTACAATCAACTTACTATCTACGTCTGGATTTCTGTTTCCCTCTCACCTTTCGTGATAATAATAAATATATCGTGTGTTTGTATACATATATATGTAGTATGTACGTACATATCCATATATTTACACGTACCTACACGTGCGTATGTTTGCATGTCCTCGTCGTTTCTTCGGTACTCGACACTTGAGTACTTTCAACGTCTTCGGTACTTTTCGAAGCTGTCAGAACAAAGAGCTTTCGTATGAATGTATATATTGTATATATATACATATGCATGTGTACGTGTACGCTTAAAATTATGTATATAGGTACCGTAAATATTATGTAAACAATTTACATAGTTTCGTGTAGATATCGATGTATGTTTCTCTCTCTCTCTCTCTCTCTCTCTCTCTCTCTCTCTCTCTCTCTCTCATTCTCTCCTTCTATAGAATGTGTAATATTGTTTTAATTGATAAACAATACATGTACCAGTTCCTCGTCCAAGGTATAGAAGATATACTCCATCTATATACTCTGTGTCCCATTTGAAGGAGGAACTCGCTGGAAAAACAGATTTGTGCGCCTGTTTGTGTGTCCCTGTGTGTCTGTAAGTGTATGTATGTACGTGTACATTTCCTTTGGCCGATATTTAATGTTAAGGCTTAACAACATCAGATAAACACGGTATAAAAGAATTGCTGTGCCATCGATAACTACTGTATTTCTGCGTGTTTAGCTTTGTAGGTTTTCTTCTCTCTTTTTTTTGTCCTTTTCTTTTTTTTGTTTAATCGATAACCAATCGGTGTAGCTTTCTAAGATCTCGTAATTGACGAAGTACTTCCGGTTGCAATGATTATTCTTCGTGCAATGTTTATCGTAACGAGTGTAATCGCGGAACGTGCTCGCTAATTCGCGGTTTCTTCGATACCACTTCGATGCTTGAATTGGTTCGAGACATGTTTCGGTGCCTTTGATAACTCTTTACTCTTTGGTAACTTCATAACTTGTTCGGTAATTTTGGTACTTGTTTGGTACTTTTGCCAGTACGCGAGTACTCTCTAAAGCTATCAGAACGGTGAATTTCTTAACCTGCCAATGAAAAAGCTTTCATTAGTTTTGATTATTCGTCGCACCGCGTGTCAGAAGAGATTGTACAGGGTGGAACATTTAAAAGGGAAACGCTCGATAATATTTCTGTTATTTACGGTTTTATGAACAAAAATCTGTAGGACAAAGTTGCTCTGTTTGAAGAGCCACGTATTATAGTGGTAGAATTTTGTTTAGTCAAGGCCACTTTTAAGGAGATTTTAAGGTCATCGATGTTTTTTTAAACGGAATGGGTTACTTTGGGTGTTGGTAATATTGTAGCTGATCGAAGGACGAATTCAAACATGTATAGTATGTTGACCTTGAATGATTGCGTACGTTAGAGTATGATGATTCTATGGTATGAGTTCGTTACGCTAACTTCTCGCAAGGTCATCTGAAGGTCAACATATTTACATTCTGAATTCGTCTTTTTATCAGCTACAATACCATAGTAATAAAAACATTCCATTCTATTTAAGGAACATTGATAACTTTCAAATGAAAATACCTCATCCCATTTAAAAAAATATTGATAAGAGATTCGAAATTGAACAGTTTTTATCTGAACAATTTGTTTGAATAATTTATAACAACGAAGATGTTTTAGATGCAAGTATCATTAATTGTATAATAGTAGTTCCTCTCAAGGTCATCTGAAGGTCAACATATTATACACTTTTGAATTCGTCTTTTCATCACCTACAAGATCGCAATAATAAAAATATCCCAGCCCATTAAAAAATTCATCGATGACATTAAAATCTCGGAAAGTACGAGCTTGAGATCATTTCCTTGCCTATTATAATCTGATCCACTCCTAACCAAACACTTTTCTCCTGAAACACATCTTCGTATCATTGAAAGCAACGAAAATAGTTCAACAATAATTTTCAGGTGGCTCACCCTGTACAATCTCTTTCGGCAGATGGCGATACTCCGGCTTGTTCAACGCTTTTGCAGCGAAACTGAAAGTATACAATTCCTCGCCGCGAGGAATAGGTTAGGAATTTGGAAAAAGTAGCGTAATCGGTATAACGAGTAACAGTGAAACTTTCTAGCTATGACGCATAACATTTGATGCGGCCACTTCAGCCCCGTGTAGAAAAATAGAAAATCTTTTTACAAACAAATCGGACCAAGATAAATACATCGTGAGATCTTTTTTTTTTCATCATTTCAAATTTCTAACCTTATTGTTCGTTTTTGCATCATTATTGCTATATATCGTTCGATGAAATTCTAAGCGAGCTTTTACGGAATCTTGATCGAGAACTTGACAAAGAAGACGATTTAGGTGGATATTTTAATCAAAGTTGACCATATCGATACAATAATAGTATATGTACATCATCATACGTTTCAATGCAAGGGTGAGCTTCTTTAATTTTAATCCCCAATAATGTTTCTTTCTGAATACAATTCTTTGACTTTTTTTCATTTTTTTTTTTAGAGAGAATTCCCTTTCAAACTGGGAATAGGAAAAGATAATTTTTTATTTTGATTTCAACTGTGTTTCATACCTTGGTACTCGAGTTTCTGACAAAAAACACAGTGAAAGTAATGTGATGTAGCCTTTAGGTGAATTGTCTCAAATTTCTGTTTCTCAAACAGCTACAAAATGGCCGAAAAGTTTCGCGAAAAAATCACATATCGTTTGCAAGATCCAGCTATGACTTTCAATGTTCGATTGATGAAGAATTTCAGAATATCGTTGTATCGTGGAACGTTTAGGTCGCGAGTCGATTAAAATTTTTAATTGTAAGAAGCAGTATGTTCTTATTAACACAAGTACATAGCGATGGTGGTCAAACTGTAATTTGTGAACTCTGTTATATATATATTTTTTGTTTACAATGTTATATATACATTGTAATGTCCACCAGGTTGAGACTCATACGTAGACATATACATTGTAATATCCACCAGGTTGAGACTCATATAGTT
>NC_071982.1:10396765-10422287 GCF_026283585.1 Hylaeus volcanicus
GTTGAGACTCATATAGTTGGCATATACATTGTAATGTTCATCAGATTAAGACTCATGTAGACATATACATTGCAATGTCCACCAGGTTGAGAATTTAGAAGATTAATAATTTAACGTAACAAAATGTCGAGTAAATATTTTCACTCAAACTATAGTTAAAACGGCATAATGTAAAGACACAGAGTTAATTTCTATACTTAATAAATTCAGTATCTTTTTTCAATATTCTGTAATACAAATTTTACAGGGCATATTTTGAAATATAAATATTCAAGTAGTCAATTCTGAACTGTCTATCTTGTACAGTTTTCACGTAAAAAATTCGCAAATGAATTTTCACGTGTCCAATGTTCTTAAATATTTAAGAGAAATGATGTTACACAACAATGTATGCACAATATAAAATTTCGACCACCACGACTATATACTATAATCATCGAAGCTACCAAAAATCGTCATCAAACGATTCCCCGTACTTCTCAACAAACTCCATCAAAATATTTCAACAGTTTGAGAAATTTTCGTGTACTTTCTCAGTTAGAACAAAACAACTCTCAACTTGGCTTTGCACAAATTCAATCGTCGTGTGTTTTGCCTTCGAAACCCGTCGAAAACTTTTCAGAAGTTCTACGATTCTAATCGAATTCGTTAACAAATGAATGAAAACATACACTGTACCAATGTCGAAGGAAAAGATGACTGGCTTGGATAAACTAGCCCAAAGTACCCCAAGCGCAATTAGCTCGAGCACTAAATGGAGTATGTTGTGGTAAGACTTCTTAAAATTTAAGTAAGTAAGATTTTTCAAAATTTTCAAAATTATGGATTTTACACATTTTGTGAAAAACCGGTTGTTTTCTAAAATACATTTCGTTCAAAAATCATAGCTCATGAGCTAATAGATGAAAGAGAATGGGACTTTGAGAGTTTATAGAGAAGATAACAAAGTATCGACTAAAAATTGTTTCTGTTAAAAAAAACTGTTTTTATCGTTTATATCTACAATTTTTCTTAACTAAACGCACAAATTTTTCTAGCAGGTACGATTCTAAAATTCTGAAAAAATTGAGTGTACTCCCATTTGCCTCCTTTAAAAATCAAATTTTCAAAATACCGTCATTGTAACTTTGGCTGAATAAAAATTGATAATAATGGTCTTCACGTTGAGTCTTCCATATCCTAAAAAATCCACAATTTTTGTAGTTTTAACAAATATTTTCGAGCCACGATCAAGTATCATTACAGACTGTGCTGTCGCCAGATGGCATTTAAAAAAAAGATGCAAATGACAAATTGCAGTAACCAATGCCGCCAAAGGTCACATTTATTTTCATAGCTAGACTCTGAATGTTCATTGCAAATTCATATTTTTTATTGATTCATACATATGAATTATATTTATATAAATATTTTTATATTTAAATAAAGAAATGAGACTTACATAAACGAAATTATTTTTCATCTTCTGAAGCCTATAAAATGTATATTATCAGTTGATATTTTACATACAATTTGTATTTGTGCATATTCTCATAGATTTTCAAATATCAACCGCAGTCTCTGTACATAACTATGGATATTTGTGCCAGAAATGTGTTGCAACGTTGCTCGGATTAGCATTAAAATGGCACCGCGTGAAAGAATATTTGTTTTCAACAGTGGTCTTGTTTGGGCTGGTTTGGACAGGTTCGAAGCCATGTTACACGTCGTTCAAAGAGACATTGACACTTTTTTCACTGAGAACCACTGCTGTAAGAAGACTCGTCGAGAGCAAACCACATCAGAAACGGTCCAACAAGCCTATACCACACTGTAACAAACATGTTTGCGCAAACATCTTCACCGATTTATTCGTTTCATCCGATCGCCTTAGACAATTTCTTTTACTTTGTCAATTCTTCCCCTTCTCTGCTATTTCTCTTTTTCCGCATAGCTCTTCTCTCTCCCTGTTTCTCGCTATTTGTTTCCTTTTTCTTTTCTTTTTTTTTTTTACAATAATTAAATTAAGGTCGATAAAAAAAATAGACTAGATATCTTATAGAAAAAACGAGCAACGTAATCTCAACCTCGAAAAAATAACATGAGCCGTTTTCTCATTTCTCTTCTTTATTTTTTTTTTCATTTTTCTTGTTTTCATCGAATTTTCATTCCTTCGTCGCCATTTATTTCCTCGTTGACTTTTTGAGTTTTCTTTTTTTCTCTAAATATTCCCCACCCCCTTTCTTTTTCGTCTTTTGTTTTGTATCCTTTCTCTCTCTCTCTCTCTCTCTCTCTCTCTCTCTCTCTCTCTCTCTCTCGCGTTCTCTCTTTCTCACTCGCACGTACACTCTCGTTTTCTCCTCTTTCGTCATCCGCAAGCATGAAACAGCGCTTGGTCAATTAGAGCTTACAATTCAACGTACAAATATAATTAGAAAAATATAGTCGGTAGAAGAATATAGAGATAGAATAGAGTTAGAATTAATGGTTCTTTTTTTTTTGTCAATATTTTTCATCCCCCTTCCCTCCCCAACCCCCTGCTTTTTTGCTGGAATGTCTAAGTCTTGGCTTAAAAAATTTTGTAACTACCTGGTAATTAAGTTGTACGCGTTAACACCTACGACATTCATCCGTTAATCATTCTCACGCTATGACATAGTGTTTGTTTGCGAATCTTCCATATTTTGGTTTCGGTTTGTCGTACTGCAATTTTCGTCTCACCTTGTCCGTTCAAGTACGATTAGGTTCGCGCCTAATTTAACGTTATTTGCTTCAACGAATGAAATTCTCGTATTCGTTATTCAGAGTTGGGCGATTTTCGAATAAATCTTTAATCGAGTATACAATTGCAATAGATTTATTTCTTACTGTTGAAACATTTTCATTCTTGTTTGGATTTCGATTTATTCGAATGAAATTTAATTCGTTATTCGGAGTTGGACGATTTTCGAATAAATCTTTAATCGAGTATACAATTGCAATAGATTTATTTCGTAGTGTCGAATATTCTATTCGGAATGTATTCGAATAAGCTTTTTATTAAGTTAAAGCGTCCTTCGTTATTTAAATATATTTAAATGAATTTTAATTCGAATAAATTTGTATTCGTCATTCCTGGCCAATAAAAATTATTCATAAAATTGATGGAGATTATTTGAATAGATCTGTAGATGCGTATACATTTGCAATGGATTTATTTATTTATTAGTGATAAACCACTTTTATTTGTATTTTATTCAGGATTTATTCTACTAAGTCTTATTCGATTGAAGCTTTCCTCGTTATTAGAATTTATTCAAATGAATTTTAATTCGAATAAATTTGTATCCCTCACTTTTGGCAAAGATCAAAATTATTCGTAAACTTCATGAACATAATTCGAATAATTCTTGAATCGAATATGCAATTGCAATGGATTTATTTCTTACTGTCGGAAGATTTTCATTCTTGTTTGGATTTCGATTTATTCGAATGGAATTTTATTCTTTATTCGGAGTTGGACGATTTTCGAATTAATCTTTAATTGAGTATACATCTGCAATAGATATATTTCGTAGTGTCAGAACATTTTATTCGGAATGTGTTCGAATAAACTTTTTATTCAATTAAAGCTTCCTTCGTTATTTGAATCTATTCAAATGAATTTTTATTCGTCATTTCTGACCAGTATCAAAATTATTCATAAAATTGGTGGTGATTATTCGAATAGATCTTTAGATGCGTATACATTTGCAATGGATTTATTTATTTATTAGTGTTAAACCACTTTTATTCGTATTTTATTCAGGATTTATTCGAATAAGTCTTTTATTCGATCGAAGCTTTCCTCGTTATTTGAATTTATTCAAATGAATTTTAATTCGAATAAATTTGTATTCGTCATTCCTGACCAATATCAAAATTATTCGTTAACTTCATGAAGATTATTCGAATAATTCTTGAATCGAATACACAATTGCAGTAGATGTATTTCTTAGTGTCAAACCATTTTCATTCGTAGTTCATTCAGGATTTATTCGATGAAGTTTTTCATTCGATTAAAGCTTCCTTCAAATGGCGAATTAATTAACCCGAATAAAGTTTCATCCCTCGTTCCTGACTAATATCAAAATTATCCATCAATTTCATAGAGATTATACGAATAAATCTTTATTCAATTGATTATTCCAAGAATAATTAAAAGAATAATGCTCAACTCTGTTATCAATGGTCATTTCTATGATCTGTATTCCAATACCTTCGTATTGGAACTCAATTTCGAGGTTCTTAAACACCAACCAAGAAATTATACATAAATTCTTTCTCTTTAAGTAAAAAAAATTAAATTTCTTCGGTAACCCACACAATTAAACGCAAATTAAATTCCATGAATTTATTGTAAATGTTTATTAAATATTATTCAGGTCATGTCCAGACTGTTTCGAACAATGCTCAATTGACAGAAATATAAACAATCTTTCAACAAATCTCTGTGTATATTCTCTATCCATGGAAATTATCGTGCCAGGAAAACATTCGAGATTTCACCGAATTTTTCCTTATTCAGTTTTAAAACGAATACAAGATATTTATTTGTTAGCTCCGTTCGAAAAAATTCGAGATTTCACCGAATTTTTCCTCATTCAGACTTAAAACAAATAAAAGGTACTTATTTGTTAGCTTCGTTTGAAAAAATTTGAGATTTCACTGAATTTTTCCTTATTCAGTTTTAAAACGAATAAAAGATATTTATTCGTTAGCTCCGTTCGAAGAAACTCGAGATTTCACCGAATTTTTCCTCATTTAGACTTAGAAGAAATAAAAAGGTACTTATTTGTTAGTTTCATTCGAAAAAATTTGAGATTTCGCCGAATTTTTTCTTATTCGTTTTATACTCAAAACGAATAAAAGAATGAATTCTTATTCGTTAGCTTGATTTGTCGTTCGTTGGATACTCTCGATAATCCAAGGGGCGTTCACGTTCGATTCATGAAATTTAACTTTTCAACAGATTCCAACAATCTCGTTATATTGTGAATGCACGATTCCTTTAAAACACTAGAATAACAGACATGGAAATCAACAGTTATTCCTGCATGGCGACAATTTATTATTTCAACGTGATTGTTCATGCGTGTTCTGTTATCACCCATTTTTCAGTTCTCATTTTCCTCTCTATTCATTTTCCTTTTTGTTCGTTTTTCATTTTCGTTCGCAACAAACGGGGAGAAATATCACAATGTAACAACGGAAAATTATCGAAACGATCACCTTCCGATATTTGTACAATAAAAATATAATAAACAATGGCGTCAACTGTAGCAACGTAGATACTCCGAATGTGTCGATACATTGCATTCATTTTGATTCAACGATGAGCGACTGTCTTTTTTGTACTTGTGATAACGGTTATAATGTCTCGTTAAACATATTTGTACTATATATACACACGGATTAAGAAATTTATATCAAGTAGAACTCATCGAACGCTTGTTTACGCGTACTCGCTGCATTTTATTGTTTTCGGTTGATTTCCTTTTTTTTTTTGTCAACATTGTTTTTAGCAATTTTATTTAGCAATTATCCACTGTAAACATCCGTTTCCATCTTTCGCTATGCTTTATTACTTTGTGCAAATTTTCAACAACGCTTAAAACGTTTAGGTATCATATATTAAACATCAGGAGTCGTCAATAAAAAAAAAAGTTATCACTTAGAGCTAGAATATTTCTCGGAGTTAAAATTGATTAAACTTTTACCTTCCGGGGCGGTGAATTAATTATTTTCGATAACGTTTCGCTTAAACAATCGCAAACCGTCGATAGCGATTACAAAATTTCGTTCTTTGACGAGTTTTTTAACTTAATTAAATATTTCGTTAAGGGTGCGCAAGAGACCGAGCAAAACTCCGAGTTGATTTCAGAGACAGTAGCGGAAAAAGTATGAAGCTCCGGGACAAGGATAGATAGATGTCTGCCAGATTTTGCAATTTTCAGTTCCCATTTTCCTCTCTTTTTGTTTTCCTTTTTATTAGTTTTTCTTTTTCGTTCGCAACAAACGGGGAAAAATATCACAATGTAACAACGGAACATTTTGAAACGTACTAAAAATACGTATAACCTTCCGACACCGGTGCTGGGTCACTTTTTAACCGACTTCGAAAAGGAGGAGGTTACTCAATTCCACATGTATATTTTTTTTTTTTTTTTTTTAAGGTATGTTCACCGATTACGCCGAGATGGCTTGACCAATCGGAATGAAACCTGTTGCATCTTATAGTGCATGTCTCCCCGGTGGTCCCATTTTCAAGATTTTTTGCGATATGTCATCCGACGTAATTTCAAAGTCCCATTCCTCTGTCATCGAGAGTGTCGAGCCATGTATTTACATTGTAACTAGATCCGTAGCAATCGGCTATCCCCACTATTCTAACTTTTAGCGACAGAAAGGTTTCGAACTTTATTGCAAAAGAAGTAGTTTTCGGGACAAAATATTAACAAAAACAATTGGTTACGAGGCATTATTAATATGATAATAATATTTGCATATAAAAATTTGATTTTAAGCCTTCTTTTGTAGCGCGTATAGACTTGGATTCATTCAGGGCCGGCGCAAGGCAGGTTCAGCGCGTTCGCCGGAACCCGGCCCCGTATTTTGCGGGGCCCCGCGGTCTACGAAAATGTTGATTAACTTTTTACGGAATGATGATACCATTAACAGATGCAAGACATTTTTTTATTAGCGATGATTCAGTTTAAAGGAGCGACAAAAATCATCAAAGTATTATTATTTAATATTCATCTGATAAAAGATATGTAATAGGATTTGTAAATAAATAATTCCGCGTTGTAAAATTTTTGAACCCGGCCCCGCAAAAGGTCACGCCGACCCTGGATTCAGTGATGGGCAAAACCCTAGGCTTCGAATAAATCTGAAGTTTGCCGACGTGTTTGTCTCGTTTTCCTCTTTGTAAAATATTGAAAAGAGGAAACGAGACAAACATATCGGCAAACTTCAGATTTATACGAAGCCTAGGGTTTTGCCCATCACTGCTTGGATTTCGTCAGGGCCAGTTTAGCAATATTGGCGCCCCGGGCAAGATTATCGTGGCGTCCCTTCAGAGGCTCAAAATTTTTAAGAAAAAAAGAAGACAAGGTAATAATATCAAACGATGAATCTGTAGCTAGATTGTAAAGATTGTTAAACTACAATATACAGGGTGTCCCAAAAATGTTGTAACACCTTGAAAGGGGTGGTTCGGAAGGTGATTTGAAACAACTTTTTCCTTAGCGAAAATGCCGTCCAAGGCTTCGTTGAGGAGATATTAACAGAAAACCCCGACCAATCAGCGGGCGCTCCATTGGGATACTCGCGCTCTGATTGGTTGGGGAGCGCGGCCGCTTAGCGCGTAGCCTACGCTACTGCGGCCGCTCAAGGGCATACGCGCGCTCTGATTGGTCGGGATTTTTTGTTAATATCTCCTCAACGAAGCCTTGGACGGCATTTTCGCTAAGGAAAAAGTTGTTTCAAATCACCTCCCGAACCACCCCTTTCAAGGTGTTTCAACATTTTTGGGACACCCTGTATTTTCATATGTCCGTGTTCGTAACTAGTTAATTAGAGGTGTATTTAAAAATAGAAAAAATGACATAAGAGTAAGAATTCGCTTGTTCCGTAGAAGCATAGACTATAAATTCTATTGAATTTTGAATTGCTTCATCGTTGAAAATAGAAAAAAAGTGAAATAGAAGTAAGAATTCTTGTTTCATAAGGGTATTGTAGGAGTCTAAACGAAAAATTAAGCATGGGATTTGATCTACGATTGTCGGATCCACGGTCGACCGCTTTACCTACAGGACCAATGTTTCCGTCTGACTCCTTATTGTCGCGGGTATTTACCGCCTGAAATTCTCAACAGCAGCGCGCGCCCTCTTGTATTCTCATCGTCTGCCTTATTGGGAGTCCCCCACTCTGACGGCACTTCTATTATCCGTTGCTCAGGAGTTGGCGAGGCAGTTCAATTGGCTGTCGCGTAACGGCGACACCTCTACACGCATGCGTGTTTGATATTGGCCGAGTCAGTCCAAGCACAGTGTAGGTACAACCAGTAACGTCACTCCGTATCGGCACCTTTGACGTTGGTGTCCAGGGTCCGCCATGTTCCTGGTATGCACAGTGCGCATATTTAAACTGAGAGAAAAAGACAGGCAATTGCAAACGGTGTGTATAAAACAGTAAACATAAGTGCTAATTTCAAAGGTTAGCAAAATACTCAAAGATATTCAATAAATAATATTACGCAGAGGAACGTCAATGAAATAGAATGAAACACAACACACCGCACGTAACCACGCTGCCACAGTACGTTACTGTGACGCTGCGCGTGGTGTCTGTGGCGGAAAGGTCCCTAGATTGGACCGCAGCACTATAGGTTAGTTAACTAGTAAGTTTTTGTTACTTAGTTGGTAAGTTTAGTTTTAAGTGGCGTCCCCTCTCGTTTTTGTAACAGACAAAAAAGGAGAGGGGACGCCACTTAAAACTAAACTTACCAACTAAGTAACAAAAACTTACTAGCTAACTAACCTATAGTGTTGCGGTCCAATCTAGGGACCTTTCCGCCACATGTCGGTTACTATTAGTACCATCTAGTGTACAATATAGGAAACAGCGTCGTCACTATGTTCTTGGTATGCACATTTGCGGACGCTACTTTAGCCAAGTGATGCTACTGGTGTACTGTGGTCGAAGGCCGTAAACAAGATAGAGTGAGAGAGTAATGGTAACCATTGGCGTAACGTTAGTCCTCGGACACCGGACGTTGGCACGTCACTATTCAGCCATCAGAATACGACTATGCAGTGCGACTTCTCGAAGAAAAGGGGAGCCCTGGGAAGGTTTAGGCGGAGCGAGCGTAATCCTCTATCCCCTCTAGTTTGGTGGACACCCGCCAACTTTTGAGTAAAGGTTAATAGTTGTCTTCTCTGAAGTGCACCCCTCTCTTTCCTAATCTCCGACGCCATACTGCTGAGGTGATTTGAAACAACTTTTTCCTTAGCGAAAATGTTGTCCGAAGCTGCGTTGAGGAGATATTAACAGAAGACCCCGACCAATCAGAGCGCGAGTATGCCAGTGGAGCGCTCGCAGTAGCGTATGAGCGCGGCCGCCTAGCGCGTAGCCTCCGCCCCACCGGCATCCTCGCGCCCTGATTGGTCAGTGTTTTCCGTTAATATCTCCTCAACGAAGCCTCTGACAACATTTTCGCTAAGGAAAAAGTTGTTTCAAATCACCTGCCGAACCACCCTTTTCGAGGTGTTACAACATTTTTGGAACACCCTGTATATACACCTCAAGGGGCGCCACTATAATCTTGCCCGGGGCGTCAATATTGCTAAAATCGGCCCTGACCCTAGGTTTCGAATGAATCTGAAGTTTGCCGACATGTTTGTCTCATTTCCTCTTTTGAACATTTTCCAAAGAAGGAAACGCGACAAATTTCCGAGAAAAAAGATCCAAAAATCCGAGGATTAAAGACAAGAAATTTGTTGTGGACCTTTTTCCAAAAATCTGGCAGTATCGCCGACAGTGGAATTTTACGAGGAACGGTTTAAAAAAAATCAACCGGAAAGGTCGCTTCCTCGCTTCATAAAATGTAAATAACTGTTTGGAAAATGACAAGTGTTTGACGTCATCCTGTCTTTGTCTCTCCTCCGTTTGTTATATCTCCCTCTCTGTTACAGCATCATTGGAGAGACAAGGATCTATCCTATCTATCCTTGTCTCCTTGAGTGTTTGGAAAGATACAAGTGTTTGACGTCATTCTGTCCTTCTCTCTCCTCCGTTTGTTGTATCTCCCTCTCTGTCACAGCATCATTGGAGAGACAAGGATCTATCTATCGTCCCGGAGTTTCCTACTTTTTCCCCAATTGTCGCTGAAGTCAACTCGGAGTTTTGCTCGGTCTCCTGCGCACCCTTAAAAATGAAAATTACCGAAACTCGCTGAGAGCTATGGTTACGCGCGATTTATACAAGAATAATCCATGTTAGAATAATTTAATTCTAGACATTTAGTGGCGATTGAAGCGTCTCTAAAAATGATAACATCGGAAATTGATAACATTGAATATTCGATTAGATATCGTGCGTGTTTGAAATTTTTCGAGCTTTTTAAATTGCTGGTTTTTCATTGGGAGGGTTTGCGTTCTTTTGACAGAGTGGTTTCTGACGAAACGGGCAAAATATATCTACTCTTACAACCATAACACGAGTCGTCCCAACAAAATTGCTTTTTACCATATGCTAACAACGTTCTTCGTATACCGTTCGAGTGTCTCGGTGACGAAATTTTCGAGACTTGCACGAGGAACGAGGCGAGTCTCAATGTTTCGGTTCTGTTGTGCGCCAGGGTATACTATTCTTGTACAAAAGCAAAATTTTGTTTCGTCTTCGGCTAACAGCTCTATACGTATATGTACATAATTGATTGCGTTTCACCATCGTCAACTTTCGAAAGGAAACGATACGCGGTATTATCCATCGGGTTGAGACTGATAAGGAAAGTTTGGTACACGTTGACAAATTTGAATTTTTGCAGAAATAAAGTTCATGGGGACTTGATCGTAGTGCCATTTTCTATTTTTGGTTAAAAAATGGCTTTAAGGGTGGAACACTAATTGGAAATAATTTTGGTTATTTATATTTTTGATGATATCTTTGGAACCATAAGGGATCTTGAAAAAATGTTAGATATAAGATTTAATGGTTTTTAATATTCCATATCGTTGTGGTAAGAAATTAAAAAAAAGATTTATTTTTAATATTTCCCCTACCATAAATCTTTCCATCAGCAGTTACGAAAAAATTGCGTTTATAATTTTTTAAGAGATTTTCGTGTTGTACAACTTTTATCTAATCAATTTTGTTCCATCTGGTATCGAATTCGAGTTATCGTGCAATATACACAATGTGCTGAATTTCAGTCAGAGTTCTCGAATAAAATTTGATAAAATCATAACTAGTCATTGGATGAACGGATTTTAATGAACGAAACGGGAAACTACGTATCGATAGATGAAGAATTTTGAAAGAATACCAAATTATCGATAGAGTTTAATTTTGTTGTTCTTTTTGGTGGAAAATTATGTAAAAAGTTGCCTAATCTTCATAAAATTCATAGTTCTCTTAATAACGAACATTTTTCATTGAAACTTTTTTCCCTTGCATATCTCATGGAACTCTACAAAAAACATATGAAAAGTTTTCCTCCAATTCAAAAAGTCATTTTTTCATAAATGAAAGGAGAGATGTCTGTAGATTTTGGTTAAAATCTAAAATTGTCTGTACAAAATTATTTTTCACTTCCTCGGCCAAGATGAAGCATTCTTTTGTTAAATAAGGTATAGAAGCAATTTCTATTATCTATGAGAAAAAAAATTCCTAATGAATTAAGAAAGATACGTTAAAAAATAAAAAAATCTTTCTCAATAAATATTTGTTTCTCGAAAATCTATATTGAACAATAATTTCATATCTCATCGAGATGTACAACTTTTGTTTAAAATATTTTTTCAAATGATCACTTTTTATCCCAATATTATTCAAATATCACTATTTAATTTCAAATATAAAAGTTGCTCAATTTTCAAAAATTCGTAGCACTCTTAGTAACGAACATTTTTTATTGAAACATTTTTTCCTTGCATATCTCATGGAATCCTACAAGAAACGTCTAGAAAGTTTTTCTCTAAAGTGAAAACCCAATTTGTTAAAAATCAAAGAAAGTTATCTTTAAGAATTCGCAGAGAGATCATTGTGATTCCCCCTTGAAACCATTTTTGGACTAAAATGAAAACTGGCATTATGATTAGGTCCACATGAACTTCATTTCTTAAAAAATTCAAATTTTTCAGCGTATATCGATCGCCCTTATAAATTATCCCCACTACTTTTTCGAACAGACCATCACTTCCCAATTATATTACAAATAAAAAGTGAACATTTTCCACTCGCTATAATTATTTCTTAGCTCTAACTGCATCGCACTCCTGCACCGCCAAATAACTACAATCAAACGAACATCATTCCACAAGGGAAGAACGTTCCCAGCCCGAGTCTCAACCTGATGGACACCACTGTATCGTCCGAGTGACAACAAACGACTCGCTATCGACGAACCCCGATAAATACTCGCGTTTCTAACTGCAGAGAGTCCTATCGATAATACGAGTCCCTTGCCAAACTTCACCTGTACTTTCTCGTCCACGTAAGCGGACAATTATGGCAACGATTAACGAGATAACGGCCAACAAACGGTGCATCGGTGCATGGGTAAATACTTTGTCACGATAATCGATAATAATATCATCAGTAGTATAATATTCAATTCTCTTCAACCCTTTGCGGTTCGATTTCCTGATTCGAGTAAACTCCTGTCGAGTCTGGCCGGACATACGACCGCAAAAGGTTAACGTCTAAGATTAAGGTTAGGTTCTCGTCTTGCGATTAGTTTTACGAATTAGTTTCGAATACAGTGAACTCCCGTGTATCAGCCGCAGAAATTAATTCTGTGCGTTTATATCGACCGATCTATAACTCTAGTTTAAATAGAAATTATTGTCAACAAAATTAATTAATAAAATTATTTTATGTTAAATTACCAAACTTTTTATTTAAATCTATGGATTTATTATACAACCAAGGTTCTAACCTGATGGCTATTACAACGTATGGACAACAATGTACATATTCGTACATACAGGGTGTCCCAAAAATGTTGGAGTTCCTTGAAAGGGATGGTTCGGCAGGTGATTTGAAACAACTTTTTCCTTAGCGAAAATGTTGTCCGAGGCTTCGTTGAGGAGATATTAACGGAAAACACTGACCAATCAGAGCGCGAGTATGCCGGTGGAGCGCGAGTATGCCGATGGAGCGCTCGCGGTAGCGTATGAGCGCGACGCCTAGCGCGTAGCCACGCCTACTGCGGGCGCTCCACCGGCATACGGGCGCTCTGATTGGTCCGGTGTTTTCCGTTAATATCTTCTCAACGAAGCCTCGGACAACATTTTCGCTAAGGAAAAAGTTGTTTCAAATCACCTCCCGAACCATCCCTTTCAAGGAACTCCAACATTTTTGGGACACCCTGTATATACAAATATTGGCAGCCATAAATTTGTCCTAATTATTATTACTACTTCAATAAATTACTAGTGTGTTTGATAATTGCAGTAATTATGACATAATAACAACAAGGAAAATTTTATTTCCACTAAAGTTTGTATGGATTACAATGTCCACCAGGTTGAGACTCGAGTGTTATGTACGTAGTACATTCCAATAGAGATCAGATTCGTACTTTAATGTACCAAAATGACGAGTAAATAAATCTATTTGAACTAGAGTCATAGATAATTGAATATAGAATGACAGACTTAATTTCTACTCCTAATTAGACGAGTTTCCATAACGCGTTGATGATATCGCGACGATTTTCTGTTTACATAACGCAAGTCTCGTAGAACACGGTATACACGTAATTAATTCGTGTTATACGAGGCAATTATAACACATTTATAATTATAGTTAATATTCTGGCGTAACACGATTTCCTTTAACCTGATTTCATAGTATGAAATTCATACGATGCGCGACGTATTAGATTATAATGGAGTCTACCGCATATGTATATACCATTGCAGTCTACGGGGATGGTTTCCAATGTATACAAACCTACGCTATGGCTCGCTATTGCTAATCTACACACGTGACTGTGCTCGTTCTACGAACGAGCATGTCAAATATCTACCGATAAGAAGGAATCCTTACATCTCTAGTCGGTTACAATTTCGTCGATTCCTTTGTTTAATCTGGATTAAAAGAGGTTCGCTGTGTTCAGAGTAGTAATAAATGGCGCTCTGTCAATCAAGATACACAATCATCCCTCGAATAATGATATTTCTTATACGATATTATGTGTATTAAAAATAGACACATGGAAAATTGTAGATTAGTGTTTGCGGTTAAATAGAACACTATCAAGTTAAAAGTAGTTTTACCATTTATTAGTTTCAGTTTTCATTCGAGAATGACGAGTAACTCTCCGTTGAACTTAATTTGTATTCGAGAATAACGAATAACTTTTTATTCGACTAAATTTGTATTCAAGAAAGATAGATAAATTTTTATTGAAATAAATTTGTGTCTTCGTAAACCTTCCCATACATTTTTCCAAATTCTACCACGACTGATGTTCGAATAAAAACAACGAATAAATTTTCCTTTGGTATTTAAATTTGGAATACAAATCTCCCGTAAATGTTTAACATTTACAAGAATGCTTCACCACCACCGCGAACCTCTTTTCCATGGGTGCAATTCTGTGCATTAGTGTAACATATAGACCACCATGAAATATATGTTATCAGTACCGACACATCATTGTTTTCTCTCTTTAATGATATTCGAACAAAGATTGCAGTGTCGACAAACGATTTCATGTAGTGGTCGGTGCGAGAAGTGCAATTTTAAATTGAAGTGTTTCTTTCTGAAATTCATTCATTCATCGTACGTGAATAAATGTTCGCTAGAAGTGGAAACGTTTGAAAATCCCTTCGATCTCGTTCACTGGTGTTGGAAACTGTCAAGTATACGTAACATTAATTGTTTAAGTGCAATTATCCCTTAGGTATGAGAAATCCTCGACGGAATTAAACAATGTAAATGTAAAACGCGTAATATTTCTATAGAACTATTCAATGGCGGCACGCAACAAGTGTCGCCCTCTCTGTGGCGCGCAGATGGCGCCACAGGGAGAATCGATCGAATATCGAACCGATAAACTTGGTTATAAATTCGATCGTTCTAGTTTATATATATATATTTCGAAAAAGGAATTGGCAAATTTTCTTTGCAATTTCTTGTAAATGTTTTTTATTTGGCTAGTTGACTAATTGTCGAGAAATGACTTGCAGGAGAAGGGCAGCGAGCAAATTTTCATGAAAGACGTAATTATTAGATGTTCGTGCGACGTTAACGGTACAATTAATCTCATATAAAGCTATTGTCTTACGAGTACAGTCAACAAGACTTCTTTTATCATTAGACTATTGGTGTTCAATTACAGTTCACATTATTCTGCGTTCGTTTTCGGCTGTCTTACTTTCTTTATAATAGTTCAATTTAAATGGCAGACTAATTGGCCTTTTACGGGTTAACGCTTAAACGCAACTTATGACGTTCTTATCGTATCAATATTAATTTATCTGGATATTTAACGATTCTTTAGAACGCTCCAAGAAATTGCAAGTTTTTAACGACATAACAATCAGTCTTCTAACGTAGACCTAACAGGATCAGAATTAACACAGATCTATGAAAGTTACGAAAATAAGTAACAACACTTTCGAGTTGAGGGTAAGTTTGATTAATCGATTACAGAGTTGGGCGTTATTCGAATAAAACTACCGATAAATTCTAATTGTGAAAAAGTATATAAAGTTAGCCAAGCGTCACGAATATTCTATTGGAGAACACTTTTGTTTCAATAAAATTTCAAATGTATTCCTATTCGAATACATCCTATCTAATAAATTTTCATTCGAATAAATTCCGCTGCGAATAAAAGTTACAAATAAACTGATGTTACTCGAGAATAACGAATGATTCTGCTTGGAATGATATTCGAATAAAAGTTACAAACAAAACGATGTTATTCGTATGTAATGAATTAACTTATTCGTTATTCAAATAAAAGTTCTCCCAACTCTGATCATATTTTTGATTCCAGCCTGTTTACTCGACGAATAATAAAGGTAATTAAAAAAACACAAAGCACTTAATGAATTATATAAAAATCCCACAGTTAATGCACCAAACTGTTTGATTTTATTTAACAATCCCCTCAACGTTTAGTCCCTTTAAAAATAATATTTTCGCATATTATGTAAGTAGTATATTGTCTAGACTAGATCTTATATGCCGTTAAAAGTTATACACCGATGCAAAAATAATCGTTATTGTACATCAATGATTAATGCTGATCGAATTACTTCGCAATTATGGTGTTTTTTGTTACTTTCACTCAGATATATACAACTCTAACTTCAGCGCCCCAAAATGAGACCACGTTCGGCTACACTAATCGATTAATCGTTAAATTAGTTTGATCATACATCTGTGTACGTTCCTCGCTATTATTAGAGTAATTATACTTAATGAATACCATGTACAACATTAGGTAATAATAAATCCGAATAGTTGGAAATTTTTGAGTAATATTAATGTCGTTAAGTGTACCGTAGCATATAAAGCACACTATTCAAGTCTTGTATGCTTTGTTTCATTTAAACAGGGGAGACTCAGTTAAATCTTATTATACGCTAATCGTAAGAAACATTTATTCTCCGTTTAAAAAACGAAAATAAACTTATACGCTATATACATATACATGTATGTATGGAAACACGTAATATGTTTGAGTACAAAGAGGAGGTATAACATTTAATATCGATGAGTCATGATTTTAATCATATTAATTGTCGTTATAGTTAAACGATGGTGTAGCATCAATGATAACGGTGAAAGTGTTTGTGTCGTACGTGAAATCTAGCAAACTGTAACTGTTTACAGTGAATTTTAATTAGGGAAGAAATTGTTCTTTTTTTTTTTTGTAGAAACATAAATCTCGGTAGATATCCTTTGTTTCAGTTTTATGTGGATTTAGATCATTTTGTGCTTGGTTATAAGAATTGACCAATTTTTCGTGATTGTTCTCAAGTTTACTAGTTAATTGCGTTCGAAGATAGAAGTAGTTTATCGTAGATAGAAGTGTTTTGTATTCAAATTTTGATGATTGCTGATGAGACCATCACCTCAAACTATCATGCATATTTGGAAAAATGTAGTTTCTTATAGATCAGTATTTTTAACTCAATTTCAACCCAGACATAACCTAAATTTAACACAGAACTTTCAACAGTCCACAGTTAACAAAAATTAGATCTAGGCTCGACCTCAAACTAACCATCGTGCATTATTTAGAGGAATGAAGTATTTTAACCCAAATTCGATCTAGTCAAGACCTAACCAAAATCGAACCCAACACAGGTCAGACCTAACCTAGAACATTCGGCAGTTCCAAGTTAACAAAGGTTAGGTCTGGATTGGGTCTGTATATCAGAAGTCGAATAAAAGTATAAAAATAGGAAGCATTTGTCGTAAAAGGATACACGTTTCCCTTTGTCAGTAATTGATTAAAAAGTTCAATAATCGTTTGGAACTGATGTATATCGATTGTACGTTGCTGTTGTTAACCATCCACTTCACTAATTGTAACAGAAATTAATTTATTTCCCTGGTACGTAGATTAATAAGTAACAGTGTGCATTCACCTTTTCGGGAATATTCGTAACTAGTTAATTAGAGGTGTTTTTAAAAATAGAAAAAGTGACGTAAGAGTAAAGCGTCCTACAGACTGCTCTGCCGTGATGTGGGCCCACGTCGGACAGGGAGCGGTGTCAGATTGGCGCCTGCGCGTAGCTTATGAAATCAACTGACGAATCTGACGATGCTGTGCAACGGTTGGTTTTATGAGCTACGCGCAGGCTTAAATCTGACACCGCTTCGTGTCTGACGCGGGGTCACGTCACGTCAGAGCCATAGACATATGAAAATAAGGGTGTCCCAAAAATGTTGTAACACCTTGAAACGGGTGGTTCGGGAGGTGATTTGAAACAACTTTTTCCTTAGCGAAATTGTTGTCCGAGGCTTCGTTGAGGAGATATTAACAGAAAACCCCGACCAATCAGCGGCCGCTCAACGGCATACGTGCGCTCTGATTGGTCGGGATTTTTTGTTAATATCTCCTCAACGAAGCCTTGGACAACAATTTCGCCAAGGAAAAAGTTGTTTCAAATCACCTCCCGAACCACCACTTTCAAGGTGTTACAACATTTTTGGAACACCCTGTATTTTCATATGTTTATGTTCGTAACTAGTTAATTAGAGGTGTTTTTAAAAATAGAAAAAGTGACATAAGAGTAAGAATTCGCTTGTTCCGTAGAAGCATAGGCTATAAATTCTATTGAATTTTGAATTGTTTCATCATTGTAAGGTATTGTAAGAGTCTAAACGAAAAATAAGGCATGGGATTTGATCTACGATCGTCGGATCCACGGTCGACCGTTTTACATGATCAATTCCGTACCCTACGTTTCACGTTCCCGTTTGACTCGTGACTATTATCCCGGGTATTTACCCTGGCCCTCCTGAAATTCTCATTCGTTCTCGAATGTATGTCTTTGCCGGTTTTGCTTGTCAACAGCAGCGCGCGCCCTCTTTTGTTCTCATCGTGTGTCTTTTCGGGAGTCCCCCACTCTGACAGCACCTCTATTGTCCGTTGCTCAGGAGTTGGCGAGGCAGTTCAATTGGCTGTCGCGTAACGGCGACACCTTTACACGCATGCGTGTTTGGTATTGGCCGAGTCAGTCCAAGCACAGTATAGGTACAACCAGTAGCGTCACTCTGTGTCGGTAGGCATGGCGTGAAAAATCACTGTTAGTAACACAATCACGATCACAGTCGTGATTAAACTTCGATCACGACCGTGATTCGGAAGATGGCGTTTCAGAAGCGGTTCATGTTACTTGTTATCGTTAGTGTCTCGCTGTCTCCCCTTAGCGGAAATTCAAGAAACTACAAATGAGTCAAATTTAAATTGTATTAAAATTATATTAACATTGCTTTTAGACCACATTATAATACATATATAACCTAAGAACACCATAATTCGTAAAAAGTGAAAAGAATGTTCTCTACTAATCACAAGCGATCACGAAGAATCACGAATCACTGTGAAAAATCATCGTGATTGAGAATAAACGTGATTGAATCACGAGTGATTCAAAAGTACCAGTTCACGCCATCTCTATGTGTCGGCACCTTTGACGTTGGTGTCCGAGGTCCGCCATGTTCCTGATATGCACCGCGCGCCATATTTAAACTGAGAGAAAAAGAAAGGCAATTGCAAACGGTGTGTATAAAACACTGAACATAAGTGCTGATTTCAAAGGTTAGCAAAATACTCAAAGACATTCAATAAATAATTTTGCGCAAAGGAACGTCAACGAAATAGAATTGAACACAACACACCACACGTAACCACGCTGTCACAGTATGTTACTGTGAGGCTGCGCAATAAATTGAATCGACGTGTGACACTCCGCGTGGTGTCTGTGGCGGAAAGGTCCCTAGATTGGACCGCAGCACTATAGGTTAGTTAGCTAGTAAGTTTTTGTTACTTAGTTGGTAAGTTTAGTTTGAAGTTACGTCCCCTCTCCTGTTTTGTCCGTTACAAAAACAAGAGGGGACGCCACTTAAAACTAAACTTACCAACTAAGTAACAAAAACTTACTAGCTAACTAACCTATAGTGTTGCGGTCTAATCTAGGGACCTTTCCGCCACATGTCGGTTACTATTAGTACCATCTAGTGTACAATATAGGAAACAGCGTCGTCACCATGTTCTTGGTATGCACATTTGCGGACGCTACTTTAGCCAAGTGATGCTACTGGTGTACTGTGGTCCGAGGCCGTAAACAAGATAGAGCGAGAGAGTAATGGTAACCATTGTCGTAACGTTAGTCCTCGGATACCGGACGTTGGCACGTCACTATTCAACCATCAGAATACGACTATGCAGTGCGACTTCTCGAAGAAAAGGGGGAGGCCTGGGAAGGTTTAGGCGGAGCGAGCGTAATCCTCTCTCCCCTCTAGTTTGGTGGACCCCCGCTAACTTTTGAGCAAAGGTTAATAGTTGTCTTCTCTGAAGTGCACCACTTTCTTTCCTCATCTCCGACGCCATACTGCTGCCCGCTCCATCGCCACACGACCATGGTCGTTCGTTGTCACTGGCCGGTCCCCTTCAGTGTAGCTGTTGTAACCCCCCATCCTGGACGAGCCCTCAAATGTAGGAGTCCAAACGAAAAATAAGCCACGGAGATTCGAATCCACGATCCTCGGATTCACAGTCAACCGCTTTACCTACACGACCAATCCCGTACCCTACGTTTCGTGTTCTCGTTCGACTCCATATCGTTGGGCATGGGAGGCGCAAACACTACAGTATAAAATATTCATATAAATTCTATGGTTTTGATAATACTACTCCTGCGATAACGTACGACACAACAAAAACGAAACTTTTTAATATCAAAAAATGAAGAAAAAAATAACACATACATACAAACTCATGCATTCTCTTACTCTCTCTCTCTCTCTCTCTCTCTCCCTTTCTCTGCCAAGAAGAAGCAGAAGCGGTGGACGAATGATTTCTTAAACGGATGCATATTAGAAAGTACGTTTTAAGTGGTAGAAAAAACACTTTTGGAATAAAAGGTTCCCTCAGTGGTGCAAAGGTATTTTACGTGTTACCCTTGTCTTTGATGTTCCCTAGAGTAATTGACATGAAGATACTTATGCTTTACATATTACCTCTCTTCGTACACGGTAAGCCTCGAAAACCTCTCCCTAAGTTCTTTGAAAGAAAAACAAGCTTAAGAAAGTCAAGGAAAAGAGACCGTAACTCCGTTTGCTGGAGAAGAAGGAAAAATTGCTGGTCGCCTGGTAATAATTACTGGGACACTTCTAAGTCAGGCGAGGGCGCCACGTTGGGTTCAGAGTGTGGCGAGTATGTAAATTAATGGCGGTACGGGCAACTGATATGTTTTAGACAAAGAGATGTAGGTGCGTTTCTGTCCTTTTCTAACAACCCACGCGCAGGTGTGACGGTAGTGTTGCTTCCATCTTGTGAATTTATGGCGCAATAGGCAGCTGACACGTGCTAGACAAAGAGATGTAGAATAGGAAAGACAGTCGAGAACTGGGTGCTTTTCTGTTCTTCTCTAATAACGCATGCGCAGCTGTGACACTAGTATTGCCTCCATCTCGTGAATTTATGGCGCTACAGGCAACTGATGTGTGTTAGACAAAGAGATATAGATAGAGTAAGCAAGACAGTCGAGAACTGGGTGCTTTTCTATCCTTCTCTAACAACGCATGCGCAGTTTGTGACGTCAGTGTCGCTTCCAACTCGCGCATGTGCATGCCCGAGTGGGAAGCAACACAAGGCATCATAGATGCTCAATCGCTTTAACACTTTACAGTGAGGAGAAAAACTGAACCAGTCACACAAATTTTTACTTTATGGTTTAACGTTATTATTACTAAAATAAATTATAATAAAGGAACCAATGTTGATCATTATTTCTTTATAGTCTCAGGAAACTTGAACTATTTCATTACATTTAATATTTCTTATTTAATATGTCTTCTCCTTTGGCTGTAATAATAACAATTCATAGAATCTGTTTCGCACCCTAATTTGCCGTACTAGGATTTTTACAAGTTTTACTATACCTTAATATTTTGTTCCAATAATAATAAATTTGTTCGAGTGGTTCAGCTTTGTTCCTCACTGTATTTACCAGGAGCCTGTGTATAGGCTTTTTAATTCCAGTATATACCTTCTGGAATTTATTCACTGTGTTGTTTCTTGTTTACTTACAATCTTCAAATTTTAGAAACAGAATTAATAAAATTGCCTTTATGGTATAACTGATAACAATACGCAGAAATTAATGTCACCCTATATTAACATATGTATACTAACGTAGAAAATTCTTTTTTGAATTGCAAACTGTTTCAAACTAGTTAGGTACAGTATTAAAAAAATTTGATGAGAAGATAGATACGAGAAACCTTCACGGTGGAATTGTAAGCCAATGTTAATAAATCAATCAAACAGTGTTCAGCAGTGTTATGGCCCAGAAAACAGGCTCTGCACTGAAACAAAGTAAAGAACAGCTCTCCGCAGCGCCATTAGTTTGCATGCTCGCCACAGTTGCAATGCTCGAGCCTGGATTAACGATTACGTCCTCGCGTTTCGGAATGTCCACCGATAAGCTGTCGTAAAACAGAGCAAAGTTTGTCGAAGGTTTCATCGCTCCCATACAGAGCATCAATTATGGCAGTTGGACTATGATTGTGACCTCGCCACAGTAAAATGAAAGATGAATTCACGGATTACGAGCACAGTTTTCTCATTGGTTTGGTCGAATCCGTAAAATAGTTGGAGATCCAAGTGTGCATTAGATAGGTGCAGGTCGTCAGGTATATCGCAAACGTTTATTAAGCTGCGTCCACACTATACACGATAATGTTCTATTATATTAGGTAGACTGGAAAGCAATGTCGTTTCTGCGAATCTCAATAATTATTTATCATTCATCAACACATTGTTTTTTATCGATCTGGCATTGAAAATTTGCACACTAGACAGCAAACAGCTGTTGATAACGAGGGTGATTACATAATTCATTAAAAATAGAAATTTATTAAGAATGTATTTGAATTTAATGTAAAAAAAATGACATTACATAATATACTGTCCCAAGCATAATATTACACCTCACCCAAGTTCAGCATCGTGAGCCATTTGAAAGCATAAAAAAAAGAAACAATAATTTCGACTGGAGGGGAAGTAAAGAGCCAAATATAAAAAAAAATAGATTTTGCTCGATTTCTCTTGTGTTATCAGATTAAAAATTTTGGAAAAACTCTGTAACATGTCAAGGTCAGACATTTTTCAGAATTTTCTCAGATTTTTAAATTGATATCCATGTTGTGAAAAATAAAAAACCTTAAAAAAAGAACAGGACAAACATTACGATTTCACATTGAAATCTTCAAAGCACACAAACTATATTTGTACAATAAATAGATACTAGTGCTATCAACATTCTCGATTTATTTTTAGAGTTTTATTATTGGTGCGCCATTTTTAGAAATACGATGAACCGATTTTTTCACTCGGCTTTTGCTTGTCTTATTCTTCATAGTATGGATATTTAATTGAAAAGTCTGAAAAAATTCTGAAAAATGTTTCGCCTTATCTTACACGTCTCAGATATTTTAAAAAATTTGTCATCTAATAATACAGGAGAAATTGAGCAGGAACCTTTAAAATTAATTAATTTTTTAAATTCTTGAATGAAAAATCCTGTTAATTTCTGGGTGACATGGTGACCGATACGTTGAATTAAAAAGAGAAGGAAAAATGTTGCTTGGCTTTATGTTGAATAACAATTTGTACAGGGTTTCCCAAAAATGTTGTAACAACTTGAAAAGGGTGATTCGGGAGGTGATTTGAAACAACTTTTTCCTTAGCGAAAATATTGTCTGAGGCTTCGTTAAGGAGGTATTAGGAGAAAACCTCGACCAATCAGAGCGCGAGTATACTGGTGGAGCGCTCGCGGTAGCGTATGAGCGCGGCCGTTTAGCGCGTAGCCACGCCTACTGCGGGCGCTCCACCGGCATACGCGCGCTCTGATTGGTCCGGTGTTTTCCGTTAATATCTCCTCAACGAAGCCTCGGACAACATTTTCGCTAAGGAAAAACTTGTTTCAAATCACCCCCCGAACCACCCTTTTCAAGGACTTCCAACATTTTTGGGACACCCTGGATAATCAACGATTATAATTATTTGGTATGAATTATTTCACAATTTTCAAAAGATAAAATGTCTTTCTGAACCACCCTTTTCAAGGATTTCCAACATTTTTGGAACACCCTGTATATCCAAAGGGTTCTTGTACAGTAATGTCCATTAGGTTGAAACTAGTTTGCGATTGCATCGACTATACTGTGTCTCAACTTGATGGACATTACATAAAAGCACATTGTTATATTACATTTCCTACAATTAATAGGGAATCAAGTTCCTCTCGTTTGAAATCATACCGATAAAAGCATAATGTCGTAATCCAGTAATAAAAAGTTAAGAGTAATCCTCCAGTAATAAAAGATTGTCGTTTAACAACATTTTGTTGTAAAGTGTGGACTCAGCTTTAGTTTCCATAACGGACAACTCGTACGCAACGAAAAGCAACAGAATACAAAAAAATGAACGAATGAAATCCTTATTTTTAATGTTTATTTAATTTGCGCACAATTCGGCTGTATTAATAATAGCGGTTATAAAAATACCAATATTCTATATAATAAAAAAAATAATACTAGTCACAAAAGTACTTCGGCCGTGATAAATTATATATATATATTCATATCGCTTGTTTGCAAGCTCGCGTATTCTCCAATATCGAAATGAAACTCTCGCTCTACTTGCGAACAAACGACATCGTACATCATGTATTAACCGCCTCGTATCTTCAACCCTGAAATATAATATACCTTACTTTCTACAAAACCTGCTTACTTCTTTAACAGTCGTAAAACGAACGAAACTTGCTATAACACAATTTTTGGCTGCGTGTTCGTCCATTTCCCGCTACGGATACATTCGTTACGCAATCTTGGCGATTTCGAGGGATATTAAACATGTTTCTTCGTTAAACGATGATTTGGACCTTTTAGAATAACGTGCAAAAATTTTCGATAAAGATTTGGGATCGGTGAGTGTTGAAATATGAATTCAATTCATACTTGGCGTTTTACTTATAATTCTAGTTTTTATTTTAATTGGCATTACTGTTATTTTGCGGGTTTCTTTTCTTTACGTTGTACACTTAAAGGCATACTAATGAGAAATTATCTTAGCTGTGTTGTAGTGTTCGAGTCTCTTTTTGTTAAATTAAATATTCATTTAAATCGAACTAATCAGCCTTCGTTTTATTTGAATTTTGCCCTACATTGGCAAATTTGTATCAAATTTATCAATGAGAAAGATATGGCTCACAAAGTGTGGGTGCGTTTGTAGTATGTGGAGCTGGAAAGAAGGCTAGTGACTCTTTATTCGTCTTCGTTCTATCCCCACCTTTCACGATCTCGTAGCCCCCACTATTGCTCCCTACGGTGAAGAATGCGCATGCGCATGCGCAGAGGCGTGGCTACCCCACTATTGCCAGTTCTACCCGAATTCCACCCGCTAGCCTTCTTTCCAAGTCGCTATTGTACTTGATAACTCGAAAACGGTTCAACCAAATACAAAGAATTTTGGAATGCGTATTCTCAGTGACATTATCTGTCATCAGCCGTGTACAATGTTTATTAATCCTTTAACAGTTTGCATAGTTTTTGAAGTTTGTGATATGAATTTTTTGTGACTTAACAAAACTTCTTGGGAGTGACTGTTAGAATCTATTTTGTGTTATTAAAAAAAAGGGAGGATTTTATTTATTGTGTAATGAACTTGAATATTTTGTACTTTACAAACAAAATTACAACACTGAAAGATTAGTCTTTCTGCGATTCAATTTGAGAGCTATTCAAATAATAAAAATTAATATAAAAAAAAAAAGAATTGTAGAGGTCTTTATTTTCACCTTCTATCAGTTACCCCCAAAAAATTATGTTTCTCATACCTCATCTATTTAAATAGATGAGGATTATTATTCCAAACAATTCTGTACAATACTCAAAATTCACCTCCTCCCCCCTCTTCTACCCTATTCGGTAAAATATACAGGGTGTCTCAAAAATATTGGACGCCCTTGAAAGGGGTAGTTCGGGGAGTGATTTGAAACAAGTTTTTCCTTAGCGAAAATGTTGTCCGAGGCTT
>NC_071982.1:10432287-10443267 GCF_026283585.1 Hylaeus volcanicus
AGGAATGAAGTATTTTAACCCAAACTCGATCTAGTCAAGACCTAACCAAAATCGAACCTAACACAGGTCAAACCTAACCTAGAACATTCGGCAGTTCCAAGTTAACAAAGGTTAGGTCTGGATTGGGTCTGCATATCAGAAGTCGAATAAAAGTATAAAAATAGGAAGCATTTGTCGTAAAAGGATACACGTTTCCCTTTGTCAGTAATTGATTAAAAAGTTCAATAATCGTTTGGAACTGATGTATATCGATTGTACGTTGCTGTTGTTAACCATCCACTTCACTAATTGTAACAGAAATTAATTTACTTCCCTGGTACGTAGATTAATAAGTAGCAGTGTGCATTTACCTTTCCGGGAATATTCGTAACTATGTAGTTAATTAGAGTTGTTTTTAAAAATAGAAAAAGTGACATAAGAGTAATGTGCAACATTTATGTGCTTCATTTACTACCAAAACCGTAAATATTATCGCCTTTCTATGACCTCCAATGACTTTATATAATAGGTCGTTGAACTCGTTTTAAGATCCTCTATCACAATACAGAAATAAAAACATACCGATCCATTTAAAAAAATGGAGGCGACCTTAAAATTTCCGAAGTACCTCCACCTGCAAAGAAACTATTATCACCATCGGATGGTCCACTTCGTACTGTGTAAATGTATTTCAGCAAATATTTCGATGAAACTTATAGTTACGAAGATATCTGAGCTGCTAATAGTTATTGCTCCACCCTGTGTATATATGTATATATATACATATATACACATAAATTTAATATATATATTTATATATATGTTCATGTATATACATACATACATGAAGATACATGCGCATATACAAACACGTGCGTGTTGCATTATGTCAATTAGCAAATAGATATGAGTAGAATTTTATGCGTATTATAATAGCGACATTAATAATAATTATACTTGCGATGACTGACTGAGTGGCACGACTTGTGCCCGATCACAATAATGAGTAATAGTAATTGTAGCATTTAATAATAATGATGATGATGATGACGATGATGACAATGATGATGATAATGATAATAAATAGGAATATTAATGATAATTATAATTGCGAATCGTCAATAATAAATACATAATAAATTATTATCGTTAATAAGTACAAGATAATTCGTTCGATAAATATTAGCAATGATAATAATAAAAATAATACTCAATGTTCACAATGGTAATAATCTTAACAGAATAATTAATGGTAATCCTAATAATAATAATAGTAATAATAATGACGATAATAATAATAATAATAATAATAATAATAATAATAATAATAATAGTGTTTTTAATGATCAAATATTTGGCAAGTATAATTGCTGGTCGATTGTAAAAATCGTAGTTGGACAATGTGAATAATAATAATGATTAATGATTTGAAATTAATTGAATAATAATAAATAATAATAAGTCGCGATGATAGAAAATAATTTAATAATAATAATAATGACGTAATTCTCGCGAGGACGACGTCACGACACACGGGATCTTAACAAAATTATTTCACCCCTAACCCCTTCTTCAACGTATACTCAGAATGTGTTAATATATCGATAAGAGGGGGGGGGGGGTAGGGTGTGAAAAGTATATACTACAAAGTGACGGAGGTATCGACTTCATTTTTGCTAGTAGTTAAATTGCACAGAGATTGCGACTAATATCTTGTTGTAGAAGGAAATTTTTGAGGTTATGGCAAGGATGTAAGATACACTTTTAGTAATGTAAAGTGTAATCTATTTTCAAGTGATTGTTGGGAACACAGGATGAAGTAAATTTTTTTTTTTAATTGGAAAGTGGGAGGAATTTTTTAGCTATACAACAAAATTTGTTGGAGATGATTCTTACAGGGCCCCACTATATTTTTTTGTTTAATTAGAAAGTGGTTTGAATTTTTAGTCCATTTTATTTTCCTGTCCATTTCCCCTATAACTGCAAACAATTTTGTACAATACTAAAAAATTAAGCCACCCTCCACGCGATTCAGTAAAATACATATTAGGATCCTTTTCGCTCCAACAGTTACCCTAAAAAAATTCCTTGCACCCGAAAAAAGATTGATCTCTCAATTATTACGATTATCAAACTTATTAAAATAAATTATTAATAATTATTATTAAACTCTCAAAAATTATTTTCCCAAGACAACTTGCGACACTTCATATTTACTCTCCCTAAGGCTATTTAACCGTAACAAAAAAATGAAGTCGATATCCCCGTCAGTTTCCAAGGGAACACCCCGCAACATTTTATAGGGACACCCTGTATATCTAATTTCTCGTCGTCCTCGCTAGGTGACTTAGATGATTCGGTGAAATCCCGTTCGACGGTTTCGTAATGAATTATATAATAATAAAGAGGCCATGACTAGACACATTCAATCTTACAAGACTCACGGTTACAGTAGATAACAAGATGGCGGCCGACGCGAGGAAAATGGCCGACAAAGGGATCCACGACGCGCTGGACACTAGCTGGCCACTTTCGATTGATCGCGTATACGAACGCGACGTGATCGGCTCGTGTTTCCTCGACAAAAATTAAAAATCACCCGGAGGGGGGGGGGGGGGTCGAGGGGGGAACGTCATGGAATACTGGAGACTGTTTTACCACACATAGCACACGGACTCAATGTCAACGCCGTGTCTCCCACTTTCACCTCTATAAAGTTACGCCTTAGAAACGAACTAACCCTATAACTTTAATAATACCTTAACTTTAACGACACACACTAAATGGCTGTATAACCAACGACAACCTAATCGATTCATGCACTTCCTTAGATACTCCCCTCGAGCAGGGAAACAAATTCAGTCGTCCATCTTTCGCCTCGCGATCCATTTCCACGTGGAGTCCTGACACTCCTGACACGACTTTCGGAAAACCCGCGTTTTCTACTCCAGAGGAGTCTAATATCCAAGATGGCGGCATTCAAGAATCCTCTCGGCTTGAAACCGACTAGCGAGTGCTCCCACCCAACACCTGGATAAAAATATTCAATCGAGAGAAAGGTTTCCGTCAACAAGAGGCTCTCGTTTATTTTGTATCCTCGCGACGGATGGTTTTCAAGTTCTCGAGATGAGAAACGCATCGTCCGGACTCTGTCCGCCATTTTTAAAGCCGTACTACACTCGCCAGTCGACGAGCGCCACCTGTCGGCCATCTCAGGGCTTCCAGTCTTCTCCGAGGTTTCCATGGAGCGACGCAGAACGTTGCACTCCCGCTTCGCGCGGTATTCTGTCCTCCACTTTTAACCTGGTACCTCAACGCGCCAGCTGTCGGTTATTTCGGGGCTTCCAGTGTCCTTCAAGGTCACGCAAAGAGATACAATGCACGCTTCCAACGCGAGGAACGTCGAAGGACCAACGCTCGCAAAGAACACTCCGTCCGCTATTTTTTTTAAACTCCTACTCTACTCGCCACCTGGCGGCCATCTTGGGGCTTCCGATGTCCTCGGAGGACTTTCAAGGTCACGCTGCCACAAAATACAAGAATAATTTTCTACCTCGTACCCTTGGTAATCTAGATATTAAAAAATATTTCCTTCAAAGTTGTAATGTAAAATTCTTAGAATGAGTCGCCGATACTAAGAGGGAGCTCTGCGCTCGGAAAGCCTTGTATTCTCAAAGAAATTGGTTTCGAAAAAGATGCTTGAAGACGAGTTTCATCTCATGGCTGTGTGCGTGTCTGTCTCTGTGTTTGTATGTGTTTTCGTTTCATTGATAAATAGGAGGTGTGATAGTTTAGAAGAAGATGCCTGTCGCGTCGTAATGGTTTTTTTCTTCGTAAGAAAATGGCGGCCGTGTCCGCCATTATGAAAGTGGTGCGAGCACATGTTTTCTTTGTTTTTGAAATGTGGAAGGGCTGGATTTAAGATTTTTGATTGAATGCGATTGACGTTTTTAAGTAATTGCGAGGTCCCATTGGGCTCTCTTTATCGTACGAGGTTCTAGGAGCTTATACAGGGTGTCCCATTCGACTCTTATATCTTATGAATTATCTCGTGTGTTTTTAGAGATAGGACAAAATGTTAGAGGAAACCATTGTTTTGTTTGAAGGGGCACATAATGTGATAGACAATAAAATTATCTCAGGGTCATGTTTTCCGAAATTTCAAGGTTACAGTTTTTTTTTTCAAATGGGATGAGGTACTTTCATTATTTTTATCTTCTAGCTGATGAAAAAACAAATTTAAACATGTTTAATATGTTGACCTTGACATGACCTTCTGAAGAGTTATTCTTATAAAATCAGTGCGATTTGAATTTAAAATATATCCACTCTTTTAAATGATAACAAAATTTGTCCGATACAAATCTTTCAGTTTCGGAAGGGCAATATTATTATCTGCGAGAAAAATATTTCAAGTTCATACTTTCCAAAATTTCAAAGTCATCAATGTTTTTTAAATAGGACAGAAGATTTTCGTTACTATAGTATTGTAGGTAATAAAAAAACAAATTCAAACATGTAGAATGTATTGACCCTGAAATGACCTTGTGAGGAGTTATTCCATCTCTAATACGTTGACTGTCTACGTTGGAGTATCATTGTATAAGAATAACTCCTCACAAGGTCATCTCAGAGTCAATACATTATACATGTTTGAATTTGTTTTTTCATCAGTTACAATACTACAATAATGAAAATATCCCATCCCGTTTAAAAAATCATTGATAACCTTGAAATTTCGAAAAATATGACCTTGAGATAATTTTGTTGTCTGCCACACTATGTCTCTCTTTGAACCAAACAATGTTTTCCTTTAACAATTTATCCTATCGCAAAAAACACTCGAGATAATACCTAAGATGTAAGAATTACGTAGACCACCCTGTATAATACACTTTCCTTCTCTTTTATTATTTCATTTAGTAACCGACCCAAGTAGACACTTCTACTAAAAAAATGCCTCGTTGACAACGAAAGATTATTGTCTTTCCTCGCGGAGAAGATAACAGAGGTATTTTTCAAAGGGCCGTTCGCAAAGCGCGAAAGGACGAACTCCGTCGCGCAAGAAGATGGCCTCCTATCACTTTCATAACGGAGGGCTTGATATCAGAAATCACTTACTCATGTAAGTAAGCAATAATCACTTAAAGAAGTCTTAGAGCCATACGTTCGAATAAGTATGAGTTAGCAGATGTTGCTATACGTCTCGAAGCGATTGACAGATGCACCAGGAAGGTTCTATTTGGTCCAGCTTCTTCTCTCTATTATTAATGTACCACCCACTCGATGAACGAGCAAGCTCGCTAGAATTCGAGCTCGAGCATCGCGAGTTGTACGAAGATCGTGATACTTTGTCGATCGTGTTAAAAGAAATTTCAAAAATTCGTCTCGATAACGTTCTCGACGATTAGGTTAATGTACTTGTCGAATGTTTTTTTTTTTTGTTTTGGAGATTCGAAACATCCTGAGACAGAGAACGATGATAGGCTGACGAGATTACAATTTCGATTCTTTTTATTCCAAAGTTTTCCGATTCGAATATTCCAAATTTTCACAATTCTAACCTCGAAATTTTCGATTAACCCTTTGCAGTCGAGGTTTTCTGATGGACATCCTGTCGGATGTAGCTCGACCTACGACCGCAAGGTGATGATACAAAATCAAAAACACATATTTCCTCTGCTCGAAAGCCTCTCTTTAATTCCTTCTCCGCCTCAGTACTTATTATCTGTCGACTGATACGTGTCACGTGTACTTATATACACCATCGTAATAGTTGCAATAATAATAATAGTGATAATAATAATAATGATGATGATGATGATGATGATGATGATGATAATGATGATGATGATGATGATGATGACGATGACGATAACGATGACGATGATGACGACGATCATAATGATATACGTGTGTATAGTAATAATTAATAGGTGCTTAAGATCTAAGGCAGCGTTGGCCAGCAGCGCCGTGGCGAGAAAGTAAACTAGCGAACATTAGTTGCCATAATCGCCACGGAGCTGATGGTCAACGCTGATCCGAGGTCGCGATGCCTCGCATCGTTTCAGCTCGATTGATTTCACCTTTCAACCCTTCGCGGTTCTCGTAGAGGACTCGGTCTCGTTTTTTACCATCGAGCCCAATTCAAAGCGCGACCGCGAGGGGTTAAATTTCGTTTCGAATCGTGTAATATTTCACCAGTGTTAAAACGTCGTCCTCGACTATATAATAGGTTAACTAGGCATGCAACAATATCTGGAGTAATTATTATTTTTTTTTTTGTCGAGTTAAAAATAGTGCTCTCAATCGTACCTGTCTCTCCTCTGTCATTCTCTCTCGCTCGCACCCTCGAAACACGCATCCCTTCTCTCTCTCTCTGTCTCTCCCTCTCTTTCACTCTTCCTCTCGCTCGCTCGCGTCTCTTTCGCGTCATCTCACTTCAAGTCGTCTCTCTGCTTTTTTTTTTTCGTTTCATTTTCATAAAGTAACATTAGTTGGGCCCGGGGAGAGTTTTAACTTTTATTTTTTCATTGTTTTTTTTTCTCTCTTGATTACGCACAGAGTCGTCGCGCGCCGCTAATAATATCAGGTGAGATAATTAATGTCGATGGTCTGTAACCTTTGCGATAGTCGATACCTTATTATTTTTTGGGTTTCTTCTTCTATTCGAAGTCCGAGAGCGACGTTTCCCCTAATCGTATCACGTTCGCGGGGCATTTTTCTTACTGGAAAAGATCGAGCTTCGTTTTTCACCTTTCCGTCGTGTCTCCCCCTCTCTTTTCCGGCCCTTGCGCTGCTTTGAGTCGGTGCGCGCCATTTTGAACCGTCTTGCGCTACTATCCGCCATTTTGGCGCGCCTGTGCGCCATTTTGCGATATCGGACGCCATTTCGTGCGAGATCGCGTCGAACCTCGACGATGCTCGACGGACTCGCCACAAATACGCACACTGCGAACGTACAAAAATATATATTATCCGCTATAAGTTTCTAAAAACACTTTTACTTTTCGTCGCCATTAATTATTAATCATTCGACGGCGATTATCACCGTCGAGCATCGTGAAACTCGACCGAAATGGATATCCTTGTTTGATTTTCGTGAATATTCAGAGCCTGGAAATTCGACCAGTATAAATGAAATTTCTTTTTTTTCAAATTGAGCAAATGTATTAAACATTTCCAGGAGCTCAATTTTAGATTAATTTTATTTACACTGCTTCCCGTGTTCTGACTTAAATTTTGACAACTTTGGCAATCTTCGAAATTGGATTTTCTCTTGTTTTTGTCGAATTGATAAACTAAAAGAATTTTTGGTATTTTGAAGGTCGATTGAGGCAGTTGTTACGCTCGAATTTTTAATAATACCGAGGACCCACGCAGATTTTATTGGGAGGTAAGAAATAACTGCTTGAAATAAGGAGAGGTTGTTTCAAAGGTTATGGTAATTTAATTTTGAAGGTGGTTTAGGTTAGGTCTGTAAAAATAGTGAAGAGATGGCAAATTTTTTTTAAATAAATGTCCATGGGCGTATCTTTCAAGATAGATATTAGTTAAAATTTTATTTTATTAAAATAAAATTATAAATATTATTTGTTTTATTAAATAAAACAAATAATATAAACAAATTTGTTTGAAATATTAATTCTTTTTGTACATAAATAGTACATACTCTTCTTTTTGTTATTGTGTATTATTATATATTCCTAAAGAAATAGAATTCGGAAAGCTGCGCACCGTTTTCAGCTTGATACGCCCATGGATCAGTGTTACGTACAATAAACAATTATCAAACTGTCCATCATACAAATTTTCATTACTGGACTTTATTAATACTGTCAGAGTGTCTCAGAATGTACAGCAGGTTTTGAAATTTTGATTTGTTTATGAATACCCGCAACATGTTACATTTTCGAAAAGAAAAATCAAGCGAACTTGCTTTTCAGCGTGTGGCGAGCACGTGAACTAATAGCGCTAGTAGGTAGAGAATAACGTTGCTCAAGCCTGATTGGTCGCCGGCATTTTTCAGCTAATTTAGAGGTTTATTCTTGTAAGTAAAACAAGTCATAACACTCGAAGCTTTTGGGCCACGGAATTTTAGTAGTTCTAATATAAATTATCAAAAATTACGACACATCGTAATGCGTTCAAAAGTCTCGAGTATAAATGAGTAATTTTAGGTTATGGTTAGCCTAGTGGCTAGAACGTTTAATTCACTCTCTTATATAATGCAAATTATTAGTGTAAATTTATATAAATATAGAAAGCATATATCCATAACCTGGAAAAAATGTTTAAACAGAATGAGAAATGATTTAAAAATACTATGAAGCGAGTGAAGCGCAGAATATACTTTCTGAGACACCCTAACCGCACTTGTATTAAATATTACAGTGTTAAAAGTTACGAATTAAACATAGTCACGTGTTGTGAGCGTTCTGTTTTGACAAAATGAAAGGATAACACGAAGGGAAAGAAACGAGAGGACATGTATTTGGTGGAATTTGTGGCAACCAGCGCCATCTTAACAAAAGTCTTGAAATGAATAGCGGACGCCATCTTTGCAAAAGACTTTCACTTGATGACGGGAAGAGTGTGCTTCCATGGGCAAAATTTTATTCTAGCTTCTATTCGATTCGCGCGAAATTTCATTTCTAATTATACATTTGAACGAAGAACAAATCAGACTGATTATCTTTTAAGTGTCGAATTTTTCTTTCTCTAGATAAGGATTTTGCTCATCTTTATACTTTGGAAAGAAACGAGAGGACTTGTGTTTACTGGAATTTGTGGCAAGCAGCGCCATCTTAACGAAAGTCTTGAAATCATAGCGGACGCCATCTTTACAATAGACTTTCACTCGATGACTGGAAGAGTGTGCTTACATGGGCAAAATTTTATTCTAGCTTTCTATTCGATTGGTACGAAATTTCATTTCTAATTATACATTTGAACGAATAATAAATCAGACTGATTATCTTTTAAATATCGACTTTTTCTCTAGATAAGAATTTTGCTCATCTTTGTACCTTGGAAAAAGTAACCAAACTTTGTCCAATGGTAACCAAACGTGAAATAATGAGGCTCTACTCTTTTCAAAATCCTCAGGATTGTTTAGGTGATCACCAAGAAGGATCCTTTGTCCTTCTCAAGGTCAAAGCGGTACTCAAGCTTCTGATCCCGTTCGGAGAACTCTACGAAAATTGATGCACAATAAAAAATAGAAAAATAAATACAGAGGACGTGGTTCCAAAAAGCAGATCTATACTTATATCTATATTATTAATTACCAAGCTACGCAAAAACAAAGAAAAATAAAATACAGGTGTCTAATACCTTGCCTAATACTAAAATGGAATGTTTGTTTAGGAATTGATCAGGAATGGTTTTGTTCGACATTTCGTCCATGCTGAAAGGGATCGAAAGATAGAAGATCGCCGTTTTGCATTAATAATAGAAAAAAAACAAATATGTTTATGCACGAGCCCTTCATTATGAGAGTGGTCCAAATTTATTTTACTCTGACGACGAAAAAAAGGTTTATAAAGTATTAACTAAAAAATTATTTAATTAGATTCTTTTTGGTATCGCAAACGTAGAACCATAATGTTGCAAAAATATATACCCTTTTTTATTCGTCAACTAAACGCAACAGGTTCATAAAAAAATACTGCTTCCTTGACAATTAAACATTTTTACTTGAACTTTGTACATTGTTTATAGAACTTTCAAAATCAATTCAATTTTCTAATAAAATGAGCTCGTGCCATTTTCATAATGAACAGGCTTATGATACAGTAAACGCTTTCGATTCTCATGCTTGAAAATATTGTTATAAAAATTGGATTTTTCATTTAAACCACAAATTGATTCCCCCAATTCATTTGCGACGTGTTAATTAAAAAGAACTTGTTTACTTCTGTCTAGAATAAAAGTAATTAAATAGATCTACGTTAAATATTGTTATAAAAATTGGATTTTTCATTTAACTTGTTTACTTCTGTGTAGAATAAAAGTAATTAAATAAATCTACGTTTAATCCTTAATTTTACAAAATTTATTCGAGGATGTTTAAAAAGTTTGCCAACCATTTAAACATTACACTACCATCGTTATAACAATTTCAATGTCAAGCACGCTAGTTTCAAAGGCAATCGCTCGCAGAATTTCCCATCGGTATCAAAGTAATAGCGATTGCCTTTGATCGACCTTGAAGCGTCCTTCGATCGCCTTCGATCAACCACGAGGAGGTGAGACGGTAACAGAGTGAGAGAGAAAAAAATAAACTGAGATCAAAACCAAAAAGGTGTCGGTGTAATGTGAACTGAAAATATTATTAAAAAGCATTTTACAACAAAATATAACTAAAAAAACAAACAAAAATACGATTTACAATTTAAATTAAGAACAATTGGGTTGTGTATCGTCTAAAAATAATAACATAACAAACCAGTACAAAAAAAAAAGAAAAAATAATAATAATAATACGAGAGAGTCGCTTTCTTCATGTGTTTCGCGTTTATGCAATTACTTTTTTTTCTGGATGCAATGGGGGAGTGGAGGTGCAAACAGAAAACGCGCGCGCGTGCACTCAAGCATACACACAGGCACACACATACACCCGTACGTACACAAAGGCGTAGACTTCGTTTCTCACTTTGGGAATAATGCATTTTTTCAAAGTAGTTTCCTTTCTTATTTTTTTCTTTTTCGTGTCTCTCCTTTTGTTCAGCGCTTCTCTCAAATAGAGATCAATTGGCATTGATCTTGATCGAAACGACCAAGAAAAATATATAAACAAACAAAAGGGTGGTAGTGACGGCTAGCTGGCAAGGTGGCATTATCTCTTGTTCAACCTTTCTCGTTTCCACATATGTTTCTTTCCTGGGTATTGAATGGTCGTAAACGTAATAATAGTAATACAATAACTAATAATTAATAATAACTAATAAAAAATAATAATAATAATAATAATAATAATAATAATAATAATAATAATAA